>NC_057797.1:320530425-320791762 GCF_018294505.1 Triticum aestivum
CGGCGGTGGAGGCGGTGGCGGCGCCACTTGGCGCGACGGGAGTGGGCGGCGGCGATGTGTCCGGCCAGGGCAGACGTGTCCGGCCGGCGGGGAGATGATTTTTAGGGTTTCAGACGAGGGGGATCCGGATTTTCGGGGAGAGGCCTTTAGATAGAGGTAGAGGGAGCTAAGAGAGTCCAAATGAGGTGCGGTTTTTGGCCACGCGATCGTGATCGAATGCTTTAGATGATGGAGCAGGTTTAGGTGGGTTTTGGGCCAAATTGGACGGGTGTTGGGCGGCAACACACACGAGGCCTTTTCGGTCCCTCGGTTAACCATTGGAGTATCAAACGAAGTCCAAATGATACGAAACTTGACAGGTGGTCTACCGGTAGTAAACCAAGGCCGCGTGGCAAGTCTCGGTCCAATCCGGAAATGTTTAATCCCCACACACGAAAGAAAGGTAGAAATGACCATCGGAGGAGAACGAAGCGCCGGAATGCAAAACGGACAACGGGGAGAATGCTCAAATGCATGAGATGAACACGTATGCAAATGCAATGCACATGATGACATGATATGATATGCATGACAACGATAACAACACACGGAGACAAAGACCCGAACCCGAGAAAATATAATAACTTAACGCCGGAAACGGCAAGAGTTGGAGTACAAATTGGGAAAGTTACATCCGGGGTGTTACACTGAGCTTCGCCGCGATCTTCGTCTGCGCGAGTGCACCTCCTTTCAGAAGTTGGTTAATAAAGCCATCAGTGCTGAGTCAGGCCTGTTTGACTATGACGCTTCACGCAAGCACTCACGTGATTTTGCCTCTTCATCCAACTCTGGAGCTCAGAAGCACCGGGTGTGGATTCCAAGAACGACACTGCCACCCAGGTTCATTCTGAGGCCATCCTTTGAGGCGCCTCGTCCCAACCAGCAGTTTGCACTGCCCAAGCCCTATGGTGGCCCCGCTGCTAATGCTACTCCATGTCCCACTGTTGTGACGTGTTTCAAGTGTGGAGAGCCCGGTCACTATAGCCGAGAGTGTCCCCAGAACAACAACCCCAATCAGTCTGGAAAGTCCGTTGGCCGTGGTAAACCAGCGGGAAAGACATTCTACGCCAAGCCGGTCAGCACTGCACGTGGCCATGTCAACTATGTCTCAGCCGAGGAGTCTCATGAGGATCCTAACACCGTCCTTGGTACGCTCCTTGTTAACTGCCATCTGGCATCTGTTCTTTTCGATACTGGAGCATCTCATTCATTCATATCCGATAACTATGCTCGATTGCATAACACGACATTCTGTGACATGCCCACTTCCATGGTAATTCAAACTCCGGGTTCCAAATGGCAAACTTCTAGAGTAAGCCATGGGAACGAAATTCTTGTTGATAGACTTGTCTTCCTTGCATCCTTAATAGCTCTTAAGTCCTCGGACATTAACATCATCTTGGGTATGGACTGGATGTCAGCTCATTATGCTAAGATTGATTGTGCCACTAGAACCATTCAACTTACCCATCGGGCAAGACAGTCAATGTCCTAACTCGAGTGGCCAAGCATCAGCTTTACTCCCTAAATGCCAACCCCCTACCAGACCTTGAGGATATTTCGGTAGTCCGAGACTTTCCGGATGTCTTTCTAGAAGAACTGCCAGGTGCTCCACCGGACAGGGATGTCGAGTTTGTGATAGACCTTCTTCCAGGAACCGTTCCAATTTCTAGAAGACCCTATAAGATGGCACCCTTAGAACTAGCCGAGCTTAAGAACCAACTCGATGAGTCCTTGAAAAAGGGTTTCATCCGTCCTAGTTCCTCTCCTTGGGCTTGCCCCATCCTCTTCGTCAAGAAGAAGGATGGAACGGATCGGATGGTTGTAGATTACCGACCTGTCAACTTGGTCTCCATCAAGAACAAGTACCCGCTAACCAGGTTGGGCTACCATCAAATAAAAATCAGAAACGGGGACATTCCCAAAATGGCCTTTGTTACTCGTTATGGCCAATACGAGTACACCGTTATGTCTTTCGGTTTAACCAATGCCCCAGCCACTTTCTCTCAGTTAATGAAATCGGTCTTCATGGAGTATTTGGATAAATTCTTCATAGTCTACCTCGATGACATACTCATCTACTCCAAGAATGAAGAGGAACATGCCGAACATCTAAGGCTGGTATAGACGAAATTTCGAGAGCATCGTGTAACGCCCTCGATGCGGCTATATCTCCCACGTGTCGAAGCACGACTTAGAGGCATAACCGCATTGAAAGCAATGTCGCAAGAGAGGTAATCTTCACACAACCCATGTAATGCATAAGGGAAAAAGATACATAGTTGGCTTACAATCGCCACTTCACACAATTACATGAACAAAGCATTACATCATCCAAATACACTCAAGGTCCGACTACGGAACCAAAATAAAAGAAGAACCCCAAATGCAACAAAGGTCCCCGATCGACCCCAACTGGGCTCCACTACTGATCAACTAGAACGAAGCAAGACAAAGGACAAGATCTTCAACTAGCTCCTCCTTGAGCTTGGTTGCGTCATCTGCACAGACTCATCGGCACCTACAAGCTGGTTTTGGAAGTATCTGTGAGCCACAGGGACTCAGCAATCTCACACCCTCGCGATCAAGACTATTTAAGCTTATTGGTAAGGTGAAGGTATGAGGTGGAGGTGCAGCAAGCGACTAGCATATATGGTGGCTAACATACGCAACTGAGAGCGAGAAGAGAAGGCAAAGCACGGTCGATAAAAGTAATATCAAGAAGTGATCTTGGATTACTTACGTCAAGCATAACTCCAACAACCGTGTTCACTTCCCGGACTCCGCCGGAAAGAGACCATCACGGTTACACACGTAGTTGATGCGTTTTATTTCGGATCTGGTGTCAAGTTATCTACAACCGGACATTAACAAATTCCCATCTGCCTATAACCGCAGGCACGGCTTCCGAAAGATTATACCCTGCAGGGGTGTCCCAACTTAGCCCATGACAAGCTCTCGCGATCAACGAAGGAATAGACCTTCTCCCAGGAAGACCCGATCAGACTCGGAATCCCGGTTTACAAGACATTTCGACAATGGTAAAACAAGACCAGCAAGACCGCCCGATGCGCCGACAATCCCGATAGGAGCTGCACATATCTCGTTCTCAGGGCAACACCGGATGAACACTACGTACAACTAAAACCAGACCTCGAGTTTCCCCGAGGTGGCGCTGCAAGTGGCTCTGGTTCGGACCAACACTTAGACAAGCACTGGCCCGGGGGGGCTATAATAAAGATGACCCTCGACAGAGCGAATCCCAAGGGAAAAGTAGGTGGTGGTGAGGCAAATGGTAAAAGTCAATGTTGGGCCTTGCTGGAGGAGTTTTATTCAAAGCGAACTGTCAAGGGGGTCCCATAAATCACCCGACCGCGTAAGGAACGCAAAATCCGGGAACATAACACCGGTATGACGGAAACTAGGCCGGCAAGAGTGGAACAAAACACCAGGCAAAAGGCCAAGCCTTCCACCCTTTACCAAGTATATAGATGCATTAATTATATAAGATATATTGTGATATCCCAACCAAAATCCTGTCCACCATGGTGAAATCTTCAACTTCACCTGCAACTAGCAATGCTATAAGAGGGGCTGAGCAAGCGGTAACATAGCCAATCAACGGTTTGCTAGGACATGGTGAGTTAGAGGTTTGACATGGCAATTGGGAGGCTGACAAGCAAATGGTAGGCATCGAAGCATTGGCATAGCAAGAGCGAGCAAACTAGCATAGCAAAGATAGTAGTGATTTCGAGGGTATGATCATCTTGCCTTAAATCCCGCAAGGAAGAAGAACGAGTCCATGAAGAAGACAAACGGACGTAGACGGATGGTTCCTCACAAACCCGACGTTGTCGGAAACAACCCGAAGAAGCACACCGGAAAGAAGCAAACAACATAGTAAACAACAAACACATCAACATGGCATGAAGCACAAACGAGTATGATGCATGTCCGGTTTAATGAGGCACGGCATGGCAAAAAGCAGAAGCAATCCTACAAATTAAGTGGAGCTCAATATGCATCGGGATGCATATTGACAGAGCACCACATCAATTATTTAGTTTGATCTCGTTTATGTACCAAACAATATTAAATGTTGTTAAACATGGCAAGAGGTGAAGCAAATGTAAACTACCTATCTAGTCAAGGTTAAATGAGGCCGGAAGCAACGAACAACAATTCCGGAAACTCCTCATATGCATATATTAGGTTTGGTACTGTTCTGCCCTAAACATAATTTTATAGTTTTTAAACATGCAAAGTAAAGCCACCATGTTAAACTAGGCATTTTTCTACCCCATTTACATATAAAGTTTGTTAGATTTGGAGCTACGGTTATTTAGTTATGAATTAAATCATGTTAACATGGCATAGGAGCAAATTAATGCAAACATCATTTTAGACATTTCAAACATGGATGAAAGTTGGATATTATTAATCTACATGAAATTCTGAGCAAGTTTCATATATAACTTATTTCAAACCGATGCACGGTTAGTGAGTTATTAAATGCATGAACTAGGGGGACTATTCTGCAAAACTGCAAATCCTCGGATAATTGCTAAAATCACAGAACTGAAAAAAAAATCTACACGGGCCGAAACTGAACTTGGAGCAGGCCCATCAGTAAAAAAACAAGAGGCGCTGGGGGAGTGGCCTCACCCATGGGCTCAGCCCAGTCAGATCTGGAGGAGGCCGGCATGGGGCTGCGGTAGCTGGGCTGGGCCTTGGCGCGGTGCTGTGCCACGCAGCGCTGGGCCTTGGAGCGGACGAAGGGAGCTGGGCTGCTCCTGGACGCAGAAGTGAGGGGCGCGGGAACGGTCAACGCGGGGACGACGCCTCTCCTCGTTCGTTGCAGGGGAAGTAGGGCGATGCAGAGGAGGCGAGCAGGCGCCGGTGACCGGGAGCAGAGCGAAGGGGCGGTGAGGTCTTGGGCATGGGGAAGGTCGGATCGACCGGATCCAGGGCACGGGGAGCCCGTTCCTAGCGGCGGCGGGGCTCCACAGCTTGCACGAGCTCGGGGCGACGAGGATCCGTTCCAGGACGAAGCAGCGGCGGGCGTCCATGGCGACGGAGTATCTGGGAGAGAGAGGGATTAGAGAGAGAGAGGAAGCCGAAGGAGAAGACGGGAGGAGGAGGCAAGGCGCTGGCCTGCGGGTCGACGGCGGTGACAAGGCTGACGAAGGGGCTGTCGGAGTCGTGAAGCTTGTGCGCGAGCAGAGGAGCTCGGGCTGCAGCTGCTGGCTGCTGCGGGCGCGGACGGCGACACTGCGGGCGGCCGGACGCGTCCAGGACCAAGGGAGGAGGAGGCACGAGCAGGGACGAGGCCGGCGGCGTGGCTTTGGTGGCTGGGTTCGCCGGCGGGGTGGAGGAGACGAAGGCGGGTCGCACTTGGTGGCAGAGGGGGTAGAGGCGTGCTAGACCGTGGCCTCGATCCATCCTAGATCGGGCGCCGGCTGACTGCTGTACGAAGGCTCGGCGAGGGGTGGATCGGGAAAGAGGCTGGCGATTGGCTCGATGGGGAATGGGAGGATCCCGAGGTGGATGCGGGAGAGAGGTGGCTGCGGCGGCTAGGAGGATCCCTAGAAATTAGGGATTTGGTCTCGGTTTAGACTAGTATATATAGCGGGTAGGTTAGGCTAGGGGCTATCTCCTCCCTCCGATCATAATTGGACAGACGGAAAAAATAGACTAGGGAGAAACCAATAAAGAAACGAAGATACTTTCGGGATGTTTGGGGATGATTCGGATCCAACGGTAACGACAGAGCGGGTCGGGTTCAAGACAACTTTCGGGCGTGCACACGCGGGGGTCTGTGGTTGTGCAAAGAGGGGGTTGGGCTGAGAAGAGAGAGAAGGCAGCCCGGCATGATTTTCGGAGACCGAAAACGTCCGACGAAGGTACCAGCAACGGTACCGCTATACATTTAACGGTTGGGCTATCATATGGACTCCGAATGCGACGAAACTTGGCAGACGGCCTGTCTACACTATAATAAGACTGCACGACAAGTCCCATCCCATTCCGAGAACATTTTTATGCCACTTATAAAATAATATTTTGGAGGTGCCGCGGGCGCATGCGAGTGTGGTCGGGGTCAGAACGGACAACGGAGAGAACCGGCGGAACCAGAACGGATGCAAGTTTTATGAAAATGATGCCGATGCAATGCGCATGATGCTGTGAGACGAGATGCATAACAAGAAAAAAAGGCAAAACAACAGACAAAAACCCAACCACGGAGGAAATAATAAATCACATCTCCGGAAAAAAGGCAAGAGTCGGAGTTACGAATATGAAAAGTTGTATCCGGGGCGTTACAACACTCCACCACTACGAGAGGATCTCGTCCCGAGATCTAGGATGGCACCGGAAGGAAAAGGAAAAGGAAGAGAAGAGGTAGAACTAAGTTGCTTCTTCGACCAATGAGTGAAACCACGAACCTTGAGAGGTTGAACAAATTGAAAGAAACAAAACAACGGAGATGACCAAGATTGCAAACAGTCCGTTAGAAAAGAGGAACAAGGAACATAACGAGAACTTGAAGGTTGCAAAGACATGATTGATGAGCACAATGGACAAGAAGGAATTGAAACCACTCTGGTTGAAACGAGATAAGAATGAATAAGAATGATATAATTTTGACAGCACTCCGACTGTAAATGGAAGAAATTGAACATGAACTTGAGAAGATGGGATGATACTTGATGAAATCAACAACACACTGCCTTCGGAACTATTGAAAGAGTGGCAGAATGGGTAAGAAGGATTTTAGACAGCACTCAGGTTGAAAAGAGAGGCAAAACTTGACAAGATGAAAGAACTTGAAGAGATGACACAATAGTCCGGTTAAATGGATAAGCACGAAAAAAAACACGATCCTCACAATTCGGGATGATGAGCGAAGAGAGCAACATCACATTGCCTCCGAAAGAAGAAATAGAAGATAGATCATTGGAATGAAAAGAACGGAGAAGAAAATGACAATTGCTGCCACAAATGAACTTGGAAAGCGCCCTTCCAAGAAGGTTATAACGGAGTTGTTGGAAAACCAACAACGAAAAGAATAAGCTTGTAGTGGGCTTATGGAAACATCGCAAGACTATGAGATGACATTCTGCCACTAATGAAAAACAATTGCTCGTTTGAGATCAACGAAGAGACGAAAAACCTCTTTCACCGAGAAGGATATGGAGAAAGCTTGGATCAATGATAAGCACCACAAATAGCAACATTCCCAATGGAAGGCTTTAGGTGAAATCTATACCAAGATAACTCCAAAGAAGAAGTTGATTGGACTGAGAAGAACTCATGCTCGAAGGAGTTGATGGGTTTAACTTCCTCATTCTTGACAACATATGAATCATCAAACACGAACTCGAATTGTCAAGAATGACATGACACCACCTCAAAAGATAAGGTAGAAAGAATTGCACTTCAGAATGCAAGATGAAGAATACTTGAACTCCTCAAAACAAAACATGTGTTGAGCACCATGTTTACTTTTGAGTATAGCTTGGCGGATCTTAGCTTCGAGAGAAATTTTGAAGAACAAATGAAGAATGAAAGGAATCCTTGATGAACCATCATGTAGATCTTCCATGGAGAACTCCGGTAATAAAAGAATGATAGAAAGAAAGAGAATTTGAAAGAACAAGGTGAGCCTTGTGATGATTTAGATGGAGCTTTGCGATGATATAACCAAGAAAACTTGGAACTCCGGAAAGAAAAGATGAATATTAGAACCGAGAATTACTTCATCATGGACAATCTCTGGAAGAAGGAATTAATCACTTGGATGAAACAAGAATAAGAATTATGTCATGCCTATCCTTCACCAATTTAAATTGATGACAAGCAACAGATTTGGCATACTACTTATTCTCATAGAAAGGATCAAGATAGATATGGCGCAAACTTTAGAAAATCTTCATGAACCACCGGTGGAATTTGGAAACAACGAATGAATTGATATGATAACCAAGGAAAGAGAACTCTTGAATGAACCACCGTAAGAATTGAAAATGAAAGTAACAAAGGCACAATTCACCGGGAAGAATTGGAAAACGAATGAAGATACTTGAGGCGATTTAGAAACATGAGAACGAAGAGATCATGAGCTGACTAGAGGGTATATGAACAAATCACCGGTAAGATTTGGAGAACAAGAGTTGAAGGTTGAGAATGAGTAATATTCAGAAATGATGGCATTCGGATTATCAAGAAAGGAAGCAACTCCTGAAATGCATCAGATGGTTGAAAAGAATTGTCACAATCAAAACAATTATGAGGATAGCATCAAGCTAGAACCATGAATCTTCAAGAGAATGGACCAAGATTTAAGAGAAATCCTTCTTCGGTCTTCAAAAGTTGAGAAAGATGATGAGAACCACCATGAATTGTTGAGATACTCCGGAATGAAAATTGGAAAGGTTGAACCAACGATGAAAATATTTCAAAGCGATCTTGGAGAAGGCATGTGACTGATGGAATCCATTCTTACGTCACACTTTGAAAAGAATTTGGGAATAGCACCAGAATAATTAGAAGAGTCAGGTAAGATCCTGGGAAAAAACCTGTGGATTAGGGCCCACTCAAAAGAAAACACCGTTGAACAATTGATTGAAAGGGGGGATTGCACCGGTTGAATTAAATGGCTTGAATGAGATAACAACCTCGAAATATCTTGAACGGATTGAGAATGGAAACACAAGTCTTCCGAGATATCTTGAGCACTCCAGAACAAATGAAAAGCGAGAAGTGAAAGATTAAGAGGTGCACCGGTATGAACAAGCATTTGACACGAGGAAAAAAATATGATCAACACCGAAAGCTTGAAATTAACACCACCGGAGAAGAAACAATAATGAAGGATGATGAACTTGAAGCTCGTGAGCATCTTCACGAGGGATCACTGGATCAGAACATTGATCGAAAAGAGTGAAGTGACTTCACATGAATAAATGGATACTTGATTAAAATAAATGAGTCCTTGAAGAAAAAGGGGTGGGAGGGCGGGAAAACAAAGACAACTTGGGACGGATGAAACAAAAACCGTTGAGAAAACTGAGAGGTGATCTTGCGAATGTTGAAATGATCGGATCCACTTGAAAAGAAGCACACCGGTTGGAAAGAATTGACATGACAATCTCGATGATCGAAAGGATTAGCACTCCCATAGAAATATGAGAACACCATTTAAGAAAGGTATGGATTCAACATTTGACTCGAAGCAACTCGAATACCACAAATAAAACAAAACAAAGGATTGGCTTGCAGAATAAGCCGGAACAAACATATGATAGAGATTCTATCCGAAGTTTTCGTGGTGGGGCCCACACGGGCTCGAGTGTACAGCACCATCATGTACAAGGTAGTGCACATGACATACGAAGTGTCCCCGAACCAGCATAGCCAAGGGTTCTTTAAGATACAACGAGACCACTGTAAAAATGACCGTGGAAAGGCGGACCACTAGACGTCGAACCCCAATCTCATATCATGCATCTGTCGAAAAGATATTCTAGGAGCTACTTGAATTCCCACCTATAAAACTCCCGAAACTTTCTGGTTATGCAATCTGGTGTTGGGGATACAGGGGAAGCAATATATCTGACCCAAACTAACAATACCTACATCCAAGATGTATCCATCCGTCAACACATAACCAAGAAACCTTCGGAAATCGTGTACCTCAACCTTCGAAAAGCATCCGTTATACGAGTTATGGCAATACTCCCGAGCTCGCCCCAGTACTGGGTTATCGGGGTTATCTCACCAACAACTGCATAAAAGAGATTTTCGATGTCGGCAAATCTCAGGTATTCCAGAACTGCAACGATAAAATTATGATGACAACACCTCAGAGCTCAACTCCCCGGGACACTTCCACAAAACCCCTAACAGGAGGCACCAAGACAATGATCTCATCATAAAACCATCGGAACGATTCCAAGATACCCGCGTGATCCTAAAATTTTTTTTAGTGAAATTTGAGAAGAGAAGAGTCGAAACTCTATGTCAGGATGCCTTACCAGAGCGATGAGGAGACTGGGAAGTAAAAAGAATTCCTAAACTCTCCGATATATAATTCCTAAAGACTCAAAATATTTTTCTAGACACAACTCGGCCACTAAAAACGATCAAGCAATGGGGCTCCTAAGGTCGGGGAAGGCTCTGATACCAACTTGTAACGCCCTCGATGCGGCTATATCTCCCACGTGTCGAAGCACGACTTAGAGGCATAACCGCATTGAAAGCAATGTCGCAAGAGAGGTAATCTTCACACAACCCATGTAATGCATAAGGGAAAAAGATACATAGTTGGCTTACAATCGCCACTTCACACAATTACATGAACAAAGCATTACATCATCCAAATACACTCAAGGTCCGACTACGGAACCAAAATAAAAGAAGAACCCCAAATGCGACAAAGGTCCCCGATCAACCCCAACTGGGCTCCACTACTGATCAACTAGAACGAAGCAAGACAAAGGACAAGATCTTCAACTAGCTCCTCCTTGAGGTTGGTTGCGTCATCTGCACGGACTCATCGGCACCTACAAGCTGGTTTTGGAAGTATCTGTGAGCCACAGGGACTCAGCAATCTCACACCCTCGCGATCAAGACTATTTAAGCTTATGGGTAAGGTAAAGGTATGAGGTGGAGCTGCAGCAAGCGACTAGCATATATGGTGGCTAACATACGCAACTGAGAGCGAGAAGAGAAGGCAAAGCACGGTTGATAAAAGTAAGATCAAGAAGTGATCCTGGACTACTTACGTCAAGCATAACTCCAACAACCGTGTTCACTTCCCGGACTCCGCCGGAAAGAGACCATCACGGTTACACACGTAGTTGATGCGTTTTATTTCGGATCTGGTGTCAAGTTATCTACAACCGGACATTAACAAATTCCCATCTGCCTATAGTCGCAGGCACGACTTTTGAAAGATTATACCCTGCAGGGGTGTCCCAACTTAGCCCATGACAAGCTCTCGCGATCAACGAAGGAATAGACCTTCTCCCAGGAAGACCCGATCAGACTCGGAATCCCGGTTTAGAAGACATTTCGACAATGGTAAAACAAGACCAGCAAGACTGCCCGATGCGCCGACAATCCCGATAGGAGCTGCACATATCTCGTTCTCAGGGCAACACCGGATGAACACTACGTACAACTAAAACCAGACCTCGAGTTTCCCCGAGGTGGCGCTGCAAGTGGCTCTGGTTCAGACCAACACTTAGACAAGCACTGGCCCCGGGGGGGGCTATAATAAAGATGACCCTCGAGAGAGCGACTCCCAAGGGAAAAGTAGGTGGTGGTGAGGCAAATGGTAAAAGTCAATGTTGGGCCTTGCTGGAGGAGTTTTATTCAAAGCGAACTGTCAAGGGGGTCCCATAAATCACCCGACCGCGTAAGGAACGCAAAATCCGGGAACATAACACCGGTATGACGGAAACTAGGCCGGCAAGAGTGGAACAAAACACCAGGAAAAAGGCCAAGCCTTCCACCCTTTACCAAGTATATAGATGCATTAATTATATAAGATATATTGTGATATCCCAACCAAAATCCTGTCCACCATGGAGAAATCTTCAACTTCACCTGCAACTAGCAACGCTATAAGAGGGGCTGAGCAAGCGGTAACATAGCCAATCAACGGTTTGCTAGGACATGGTGAGTTAGAGGTTTGACATGGCAATTGGGAGGCTGACAAGCAAATGGTAGGCATCGAAGCATTGGCATAGCAAGAGCGAGCAAACTAGCATAGCAAAGATAGTAGTCATTTCGAGGGTATGATCATCTTGCCTTAAATCCCGCAAGGAAGAAGAACGAGTCCATGAAGAAGACAAACGGACGTAGACGAACGGTTCCTCACAAACCCGACATTGTCGGAAACAACCCGAAGAAGCACACCGGCAAGAAGCAAACAACATAGTAAACAACAAACACATCAACATGGCATGAAGCACAAACGAGTATGATGCATGTCCGGTTTAATGAGGCACGGCATGGCAAAAAGCACAAGCAATCCTACAAATTAAGTGGAGCTCAATATGCATCGGGATGCATATTGACAGAGCACCACATCAATTATTTAGTTTGATCTCGTTTATGTACCAAACAATATTAAATGTTGTTAAACATGGCAAGAGGTGAAGCAAATGTAAACTACCTATCTAGTCAAGGTTAAATGAGGCCGGAAGCAACGAACAACAATTCCGGAAACTCCTCATATGCATATATTAGGTTTGGTACTATTCTGCCCTAAACATAATTTTATAGTTTTTAAACATGCAAAGTAAAGCCACCATGTTAAACTAGGCATTTTTCTACCACATTTACATATAAAGTTTGTTAGATTTGGAGCTACGGTTATTTAGTTATGAATTAAATCATGTTAACATGGCATAGGAGAAAATTAATGCAAACATCATTTTAGACATTTCAAACATGGATGAAAGTTGGATATTATTAATCTACACGAAATTCTGAGCAAGTTTCATATATAACTTATTTCAAACCGATGCACGGTTAGTGAGTTATTAAATGCATGAACTAGGGGGACTATTCTGCAAAACTGCAAATCCTCGGATAATTGCTAAAATCACAGAACTGAAAAAAAAACCTACACGGGCCGAAACTGAACTTGGAGCAGGCCCATCAGTAAAAAACAAGAGGCGCTGGGGGAGTGGCCTCACCCATGGGCTCGGCCCAGTCAGATCTGGAGGAGGCCGGCATGGGGCTGCGGTAGCTACGCTGGGCCTTGGCGCGGTGCTGGGCCACGCAGCGCTGGGCCTTGGAGCGGACGAAGGGAGCTGGGCTGCTCCTGGACGCAGAAGTGAGGGGCGCGGGATCGGTCAACGCGGGGACGACGCCTCTCCTCGTTCGTTGCAGGGGAAGCAGGGCGATGCAGAGGAGGCGAGCAGGCGCTGGTGACCGGGAGCAGAGCGAAGGGGCGGCAAGGTCTTGGGCATGGGGAAGGTCGGATCGACCGGATCCAGGGCGCGGGGAGCCCGTTCCTGGCGGCGGCGGGGCTCCACAGCTTGCACGAGCTCGGGGCGACGAGGATCCATTCCAGGACGAAGCAGCGGCGGGCGTCCATGGCGACGGAGTATCTGGGAGAGAGAGGGATTAGAGAGAGAGAGGAAGCCGAAGGAGAAGACGGGAGGAGGAGGCAAGGCGTTGGCCTGCGGGTCGACGGCGGCGACAAGGCTGACGAAGGGGCCGTCGGAGTCGCGAAGCTTGTGCGCGAGCAGAGGAGCTCGGGCTGCAGCTGCTGGCGCTGCGGGCGCGGACGGCGACGCTGCGGGCGGCCGGACGCGTCCAGGACCAAGGGAGGAGGAGGCACGAGCAAGGACGAGGCCGGCGGCGTGGCTTTGGTGACTGGGTTCGCTGGCGGGGTGGAGGAGACGAAGGCGGGTCGCACTCGGTGGCAGAGGGGGCAGAGGCGTGCTAGACCGTGGCCTCGATCCATCCTGGATCGGGCGCCGGCTGGCTGCTGTACGAAGGCTCGGCGAGGGGTGGATCGGGAAAGAGGCTGGCGATTGGCTCGATGGGGAATGGGAGGATCCCGAGGTGGATGCGGGAGAGAGGTGGCTGCGGCGGCTAGGAGGATCCCTAGAAATTAGGGATTTGGTCTCGGTTTAGACTAGTATATATAGCGGGTAGGTTAGGCTAGGGGCTATCTCCTCCCTCCGATCGTAATCGGACGGACGGAAAAAATAGACTAGGGAGAAACCAACAAAGAAACGAAGATACTTTCGGGATGTTTGGGGATGATTCGGATCCAACGGTAACGACAGAGCGGGTCGGGTTCAAGACAACTTTCGGGCGGGCACACGAAGGGGGTCTGTGGTTGTGCAAAGAGGGGGTTGGGCTGAGAAGAGAGAGAAGGTAGCCCGGCACGATTTTCGGAGACCGAAAACGTCCGACGAAGGTACCGGCAACGGTACCGCTATACATTTAACGGTTGGGCTATCAGATGGACTCCGAATGCGACGAAACTTGGCAGACGGCCTGTCTACACTATAATAAGACCGCACGACAAGTCCCATCCCATTCCGAGAATATTTTTATGCCACTTATAAAATAATATTTTGGAGGTGCCGCGGGCGCGTGCGAGTGTGGTCGGGCTCAGAACGGACAAAGGAGAGAACCGGCGGAACCAGAACGGATGCAAGTTTTATGAAAACGATGCCGATGCAATGCACATGATGCTGTGAGACGAGATGCATAACAAGAACAAAAGGCAAAACAACAGACAAAAACCCAACCACGGAGGAAATAATAAATCACATCTCCGGAAAAAAGGCAAGAGTCGGAGTTCTAAATATGAAAAGTTGTATCTGGGCGTTACACATCGCCTTTATGCCAAATTCTCCAAGTGTGAATTTTGGTTGCCAGAAGTGACCTATCTAGGCCATGTAATCTCTGGTAAGGGTTTTGCTGTCAATCCCGAGCAAGTTCAAGCCGTCCTTGATTGGACTCCACCTGAGACGGTCAAGCAAGTTCGGAGCTTCCTAGGCTTAGCGAGCTATTGCTGCTGCTTCGTCGAGAATTTCTCCAAGGTTGCTAAACCTCTAACTGAACTCCTCAAGAAATATAAAAAGTTCGAGTGGACCCCACAGTGCGAGTTTAGCTTTCAGGAACTGAAAATACGCCTGACATCTGCTCCCGTACTGGTACCACCAGATTTCTCCAAGGACTTTATTATCTATTGCGACGCCTCGCGACAAGTACTAGGTTGCATACTCATGCAAGATCGTCAGGTTATTGCCTATGCTTCACGGAAATTACACCCACATGAGGAAAACTATCCCACACATGATCTAGAGCTTGCAGCTGTAGTCCATGCACTCAAAACTTGGCGACAATACCTCCTCGGTAATCGTTGCGATATTTTCACCGATCACCAAAGTTTGAAATATATCTTCACCCAACCGGATTTGAATCTCAGGCAATGATGTTGGGTCGAGTTGATCTTGGATTACGATTTAGGAATAACTTACACCCCGGGCAAAGCGAATGTCATGGCTGATGCGCTAAGTCGTAAATCTTATTGTAACAACCTGATGTTACAACAAAGTCAACCACTTCTCCACGAGGAATTTCGTAAGCTCAATCTTCACATTGTCCCTCGAGGATTCCTATCCACCCTGGTGGCGAAACCTACCCTTACGGATCAGATCATCAAGGCACAGAAGGTAGATCCGGGAATCTCCCGTATTAGAAGAAACATTAAGAAAGGAGTCGCAAATTGTTTCTCCATTGATGATCAAGGTGTCGTATACTTTGGAAACCGTTTAGTGGTTCCCAAGGCATGAAACCTGAGGCGGCTCATCCTTAAGGAAGCTCATGAATCCCCTCTCACCATTCATCCCGGTAGTACTAAAATGTATCAAGACCTACGCCAGAGGTTTTGGTGGACTAGGATGAAGAGAGAAATCGCTCAATACATTGCTAATTGCGACGTTTGTCGTCGTGTTAAAGCAGAGCATCAACGGCCTGCTGGCACCCTTCAACCTTTGGCTATTCCTGAGTGGAAATGGGATAAAATCAGTATGGATTTCATCACTGGGTTTCCTAGGACCAAGAGAGGGAATAATGACATCTTCGTCGTGATCGACCGTCTTTCCAAAGTAGCCCATTTCCTACCTGTTCGTGAGAGTATCACTGCTAGCCAGCTAGCTGACTTATACATCTCCCGAATAGTGTCTCTTCATGGTGTCCCGTTGGAAATTAACTCAGACCGTGGGATTCTCTGCACCTCTCGATTTTGGGAAAGTTTCCAAAATGCTATGGGAACTCTTCTCTCTTTTAGCACCGCCTTCCATCCTCAATCAAGTGGTCAAGTAGAGCGAGTCAATCAAATTCTGGAAGATATGCTCCGAGCTTCTGTCATCTCATTCGGAATGGGTTGGGAGAAATGCCTTCCATTCGCGGAGTTTTCTTATAACAATAGTTATCAAGCTAGCTTGGGTAAAGCTCCTTTCGAAGTTCTCTATGGACGAAAATGTCGAACGCCTCTTAACTGGTCAGAAAACGGGGAAAGACAACTCTTTGGCCTGGATATGATTCAGGAAGCAGAAGAGCAGGTTCGCGTGATTCGTGAGAAATTGAAAACAGCCCAATCTCGTCAAAAGAGCCAATATGACCGTAAACATAAGGTCATGACTTATGAAGTCGGTGAGAAGGCTTACCTTCGGGTTACCCCATCAAAGGGAACCCATCATTTCGGTATCAAAGGCAAATTGGCTCCTCGTTACATCGGACCCTTCCGCATTCTTGCCAAAAGAGGAGAAGTTGCCTACCAATTGGAACTACCTTCACATCTTTCCTGAGTTCATGATGTCTTCCACATTTCTCAACGTAGGCATTGCTTCGCGGATCCTATCCGTGGAGTGGACCACGAAACGCTTGATCTACAAGATAACCTCTCATATCGGTAATATCCCGTTCGTATCCTTGATCAAGTCGAGCATACCACTCGACGCCATAATATCATGTTTCTCAAGGTTCAATGGTCACACCATTCCAAAAAGGAAGCCACTTGGGAAAGGGAGGATCGTCTTCGACTCGAGTACCCCACCTTCTTCCCGGAGGATCCTAAATCTCGGGACAAGATTCTTTTGAGTGGGGGTGAGTCGTCACACCCTAGCCAGTTCAAGCATTAGAGTGTGCATCATGTTTAAATTTCTCTTAAATTTGAAATGGGGATGAGAGAACCCCCAGCACCCCCCTGGAACAACTAGGGTTTACTAAAAACTTTTTCAATGAACCTGAAATGCCCTTCTAAAAAGCCCACCCTTTTTGTTTTGGGTTAAAACCTTGGACAAAAATGGTGCAAATTTTTCTAGGACATCTTAAGGTCATCGAATTAATTCTTATAGTATTTGCATTTGGGCATTTAAATGCTATAAAATATTTTAAATGATCAAATAATCATAAACCAAATGTTTGCTGTTGGATATATTCTAAGCAGTGGCCATGATTAATTTTATGATTTATGGAAATGCCCTGGAATTTTTAATAAAGCCCTGAAGTTACAGAAATAATAGAATAAATAAAAAACAGAAAAGGAGAGAGAGAACAGAACTTACCTGGCGCAGCCCACCTAGCCCACTGGCTCGGCCCAGTCCACTGGCTCTTGCCAATCGTCCTCCTCCTCCCGCCAGGAGGACAAGAAGCGTGTGGCCGGCACCCGCGGCCACACGCCGGCCACCTCCTGCTTCCGCCGACGCCCCGGACGCGCCTACGAGTGCCACGCACTGCCCCACGTCCCCCTCTCTTTCTCCCCACTCTCCCCGTGGCCTCTCCCCCTCTCTGGCTCTCTCCCCATCCCCTGCCGAGCGCAGCCGTCGCTGCAGACAAGCACCATCGCAACCACCGCCGTCAACTTGCTGCCTCGGCGTGCCAAGAAGCTCCGCCGTCCTCCGCTGCTTCGCCTCGACCCATCCCCGAGCGCTCGCTCGCCCCGGAGACACTGCACCGAGCTCGTCTTCAACCTCGGTCGCCGGAGATCCCCCTCGCCGCCCCGCTCGCTCCAGCTCTTCCCTGAGCTCGCCGTTCGCTCCCCTGCAATCACAGTGACCTACTGACCCGTTTCCCCCTCTCCCCGCGCTCGTCTGTGCGTTCTTACCCCCATGGCCATTGGAGCCGAAGCTCGCCGCCGCCACCGCACGTCGCCTTCGTGGCCACAGCCACGTTGGGTCGCAACCGAGCACGCCTTCATCTTCAACGCACTCGCAGGAGCCCGTAGCACCCCCGCGTGCCCCTCGCCGTGCCTGCTAGCGACTAGTTCAACCTCGCCCAAACTCCGGCCGCCGCAGACGTGCTGGCCGCCGTCATCTCCAGCCATCCCAGCTCCACCTACTGCCACCACCCGACGTGGCTAAAGAAACAAGCTTCGTTTACTAATCTGGATCTAAGTCAAATTTCACAGAAGCAAAAACTTGTTTGAGTTGGTTAAATGGAAAGAGGGTTTCGAGATGAAACTCCAAGCGCTTGAATCTCCCGATTCCGATAAACGAGCGAAAAGTTATACTAGAACGAAAGACGGATCAGAAATCACGATTGGAAATAATCGCGGAAAATTCGAGAAAAAGAAAAATGATGAACAGATTAACGAACGAATATTCGTTTTCTGTAACTAAACGATGAACGCGTCCGTTAAAACGAACGAACGAGCGAACGCTCGCTAAATAAACTAAACCGAAAAAAACCGATCTAAAAAAGGATAAAAAAACCGAACGAAAACTGGCGAAAACAGAATGGTTTTCTAAGAAAAACCGGCGGCGGCGGCGGGGTCAACCTCGGCGGCGGCGGGATCCGGTGGGCGGCGGCGATGTGGGGCGGCGCGGCGATGCGGCGGCGGGCTTCGGCGGCTGCGGCAGCGCGCGGCGGCGGCGGCGGGGCGCTAGGGTTAGGGTTCCTGGCGGCGAGGCGGCTTGGTCTAAAAGGGCTCAGGGCGGCGCTATTTAAAGGCCCGGCCAGGGGAGTCCTGGCCGAAACCGGCCCTAAGTCGGTTGCGTTTTTTTAATAATTACACGCAGAAAAACAAATAAAAGAAATACTAAACGGATTCCAAAAATCCCAAAATAAATTTTCCCTGACTTCTGAAATCAAGTCGAACAGGATGAACATTTATTTTGGGCCTAAATGCAATTTTGAAAATTGCGCATTTTTCCTAAATTCAAATAAAATGGCAAGTAAAACCAAAATGAAATCTTATATGATTTTATTATTAAATCCTCAATATTTCTTTATTTTGGGAAAGTCATTTTATTCCCTCACTCATATTTTTATAATAGAAATAATTGAATATAAAATAAATAAAATCAAATGATCTATATTTTCAAAATTCGAGAAAACTCAAATATGAAAATAATGAAATCCCCAATTCTCTCCGAGGGTCCTTGAGTTACGTAGAATTTCTAGGATCAAACCAAAAACAAGTAAAATATGATATGCAGTGATGATCTAATGTATAACATTCCAAATTGAAAATTTGGGATGTTACAAACAGGCGCTCCAGATTGGGGCCCGAACCTCTGCTCCTCTAGGGTTGTTTGCCCTTACGACTCTGACTGTTATCCTGAGCATTGGTGTTAGCCACAAAGTACAAACTATTGTTGGCCTTGCGCTTACCATTATTCTCATGACCTGTTGGGTTATGCTGCTGTCCCTTGGTGTTGCCGCTCTTTTTCCCTTTCCCCGGTTTGTCCTGTCAGTCGGGGTCTTTGGTATTATCTGAATCGGCATATTTAACCAAAGCGGCCATAAGCGTTGACACATCATTGCAGTGACGTTTGAGCCTTCCTAACTTCCGTTTTAGTGGCAGAAACCGGCAATTGCACTCCAATGTTAACACTGCAGTGTCTGCATTGATGCGATCCGACGAATGCAGAATAGCTGAGACCCGCTTCACCCAATGGGTTGTAGACTCCCCATCCTCTTGGACACAAGCTGCCAAGTCCACAATCGACATAGGTTGCTTGCAAGTATCCTTAAAATTCTGGATAAACCGGTGTTTTAACTCGGCCCATGATCCGACGGAGTTAACCGGTAAGCTCCTTAACCAAGCACGAGCTGTCCCCTCCAACATCATGGTGAAATATTTTGCACACACCGCTTCATCCAGATCCAACATCTCCATTGCCATCTCATTACTTTCAACCCATGGCTCTGGTTGTAAATCGGCGGTGTAATTGGGCACCTTACGAGGGCCTTTAAAATCCTTGGGCAGTCGCACATTACGTAAAGCGGGGGTGAGACACGACACCCTTAAGGAACTGAAGACCACACCTGGCTCCACTGAAGCGGTAGGGTGAACCGGAGTAGGTTGACGAGCTCAATGCAGAGCTACTAACTCGGCCTCTCGACGTGCACGACCATGATCCACCACATCCTGCGCATTAGCACCTCCACCTGCCGGGTTGTGCCCTCGCAGCGAGTTACGGCGACGTGCACTGCTTGACACGGCCGGTTCATCCTCAACATGCCTGTTGTAGCTTCGGCTCGGGTAGGGGGTGGAATGAATCCTCTCACGACTATGCGAATAAGCCCTGCTAGTTTAAAGTTGTTTGAAGGAGCTCTCTGGCCCGTCGTGCCTCAATCGCAACTGGTGACTCACCGTCGATTGGGAGGGCTGCCAATTGTGAGGCGGCGGCCACTATGTTGTCCAACGGGTTGGAGTAATGCCCCGGGGGCGTCGGAACATACTGCGGCACAATGTTGTTTTGACGAGGCGGGTCCATCGTGCGCGGCTGAACTGACGCTCCTGTTCCCGGCACCTCCGTCCGGTTTAACATTGGCTGGTTACTGGTTCCTGCTCCTGGCGTATTGAAGAGATTTCTTGGCTCATAACCCGGCGGGAGATGCGACCGGTATATTCTTCTCATGACTTCCTATGAGGCATTCTGATCCAGCCTAATCCGGTAGGCCTGAGCTTCCAACTCGGCCCGTTCAGTAGCCATCCTAGCGTTCTCTGCTGCTAGATCCGCTTTAGCCTGAGTTATCTGATCTTTCACCTTTGCAATCTCCGCATTGTGCTGGTCCTGGGCTGCTGCGTCCACCTCCGCGACCATCAATGTTGCCAAAGTGTTGAACAAATCAGACAGAACTTGAGCCGGGGCGGTGTAGAGCCCCCTGCTCCCGCCAGCATTGTTGTCCCTGAACCGGAGAGCATTGCCGTGACGGTTGATGAGTGGTGTGCTGATTGTGTACCGGCCATGAAGATAGCGACCCGGTTTGGCAGATTGAGGGGGTCCGGAATACTGCTGCCATCGGAACCTCCGCTAATCTGGCCGTCCTACAACTGATACAGCGATTCAGTCTATCCAGATGAAGACTCGTCGTCAGAGCAAACAACGGTTTCTCCATCAGATGCTGGTCCTTCCCCATATTCCGCTCCATGGACGACACCTGCGAAAACATGCCTTGCTACGGGCTGAACCGGTGAAGGGCTTGCACGCTGAACCGTCTCGATGATGTCGGTGCAGGTGTCCGGCTCAGGGCCCGATCCACCGATCTTGCCGATGAAGACGTGAATCCCACCAAAGGGGACCCGGTACCCGTATTCAATTCAACTGGCCTCGGGACCCCATCCTACGTCGTCAATGTAGGGCCTGCCGCGACGACTCTTCATCATCCGGCCCACAGCGTAGCCCTTGAGTCCATCAAAGTTGCCCTTCAAGAACTCGAAACCATCGTGCAATAGCCCCAAGGTGGGCGCCAACTGTTGTGGGTTTGTCACGGCAGATGTCCTCGTGAAAGGACTTAGTCGTGGATCCATCACTACGGGTTAGCTTAAAGGGGTTAAACTGGACAAGGGGACACGAGAGGTTTTATACTAGTTTGGCCCCGTCGATGAAGGTAAAAGCCTATGTCTAGTTGTGATTGGTATTGCTAGGGTTTCGATGACCAGTGAGCGAATCCGCTTTCCTGGCTCTCGAGTTGTTGTCTGTTGTACTCAAACCGCGGTCGGATCGTCCCTTTATATACATAGGTTGACGCCCGCCGGTTTACAAAGTCCCGAGGCCGGATCATAGATGTGTCCCTCTCGGTCTCTATTCCTCTAACTTACAATACAAGTTACAAGACATAGTCGGTTTACATCTACAGGATTTAACCCGCCTTTGGGCCTTGGGCCTTCGTAAAGCGCCACCATCTTCACATCTTCATGGGCTTCTATCTTCATGGAGCTAACCCAGCCACTCTGAGCCGGTTTACCTCCAGTAATCATATCCCCAACAAGGAGGCCATCCTCAAAGCCGGAGGTGACGACAAGATCATGGCGAACTGGTTCCCCATGGCCCTCGCCGGCGAGCCGCTCGCCTAGCTGTTCAACCACCCGGGATCCACGGTGGCATCCTGGGGGGAACTCCGCAACCTCTTCACCGCGCGCTACGCGGCGCCGGCGCACCACGCAGTCGTGGCACTGCTGGGTGGCTCCCAAGCACCACCTTCAGATCGCCACATCAAGCCTTTCTTCCGTCAGATTGGGGCAACCTCCAAGCGTCCCGGGGCTCTGCCGGGTTGGGCTGCGTCGAAGGCCGACCTCACCTTCGGCTCGGAAGACCACCCCGACTCCACCGCCGGCTCCAGGATGCTCCCGATGCTCTGCACACCCACCATCTGCAACGTGGCCGTTACCAAGACCCTCATCGATGGCGGCGCCGGCCTCAACTTGCTCTCCGTAGAAGCCTTCAGCCTTCTTCATGTGCCGCTCGAACGGCTCGGCCTCAGCAAGCCATTCACAGGAGTAGGTGGTGGAGCTGCCCACTCTCTGGGGTAGATCCGCCTCCCTGTCACCTTTGGCACACGAGACAACTATCGCACCGACCTGGTGGACTTTGACATCGCCCGCACCGGTCTCCCGTACAATGCCATCCTCGGGTACCCGGCTCTCGCTCAGTTCATGGCGGCGACTCACCCGGCCTACAACCTCATGAAGATGCCAGGGATCAAGGGCGTCCTCACCGTCAAGGGGGACACTGAGGAGGCTATGGCGGCGCTCAGGCTCGCCTTGAAGACCGCGGCAGCAGCACAGCCAGCTGGCGCCGATACGCCAGAGGCCAAGGAGACCGCGCCCACCAAGAAGAAGCAGTTGTTCACTCAAGAGAAGGCAGAGACCAAGCAGATGCCGGTCAACGAGGACGGGTCTTCAAGAGCCACATTCACCACTGGAACTGGCCTTGACCCGGGACAAGAAGAAGCTTTGGTGAGGTTTTTGTGCGCAAACAAGGGGATATTCGCGTGGGAGCCAAATCAGCTGGTAGGGGTCCCAAGATAGGTAATCCAGCATCATCTAAGTGTGTGCCCCAACGTATGCCCTGTGAAGTTGCAAGCAAGATGTCAGTCCACTAAGAAGCAGGCCTTCATCATCCAAGAGACACGCAAGCTGGAGGTGGCAGGTACCATCCGAGAAGTTCGATACCCTGAATGGCTGGCGAACCCCGTCATAGTACCGAAGAAAGGCGGGAAGGAACGGATGTGCGTCCACTTCACCAACCTTAACAAAGCGTGCCCCCAGGATACGTTCCCTCTTCCACGCATCGATCAAATCATTGACTCCACCGCCGAGTGCGACTTGCTATGTTTCCTGGATGCATTCTCAGGATACCACCAAACCAAGATGGCGGTGGAGGATGTGGAGAGGACGGCCTTCCTGACACCATGCGGGGTGTACTGCTACACCTGCATGCCCTTCGGGCTGCGCAACGCGGGCGCAACCTTTCAACGGTTGATGCAAATCGCCTTGGGGCGGCAGCTCGGCAGAAACACAGAGGCCTACGTTGATGACATAGTGGTCAAATCTCGTGAGTCGAGGACATTGATTCAAGACTTGGAGGAGACCTTCGAGATCTTGCGCCAAGTGAACTTGAGGCTTAACCCAGAGAAGTGCGTGTTTGGCGTCCCCTCCGGCAAGCTACTGGGTTCCTCATATCCCACAGAGGGCTCGAGGCGAACCCGGAGAAGATCATGGCCATCGAAAATATGAGCCCACCACAGACCCTCAAGGAGATGCGGAAGCTAGTAGGGCGGGTGACCGCGTTAGGGCGTTTCATATCCAAGCTAGGCGAGCGCGCCTTACCCTTCTTTAAGCTCATGAAGAAGAAGGGCCCGCTCGAGTGGACCCTGGAGACCGACCGGGCCTTCTAAGACCTCAAGAAATACCTCACCAGCCCCCAGTGATGGTGGCACCGCGACCTCTCGAGCCTCTAGTGCTCTACCTTGCTTCCACCCTATAATGCGCCAGCGTGGCGCTGGTGGCGGTTCAGGAGGAGCACCAAGACAAGGGTGTGCCATGCCAAGCCAGAGCTGATGGAGCGCGGGGTCAAGAAGGCGCAGCAAAGCCATCAGCGGCGGAATACCAAACTCAGTAGGACAACATCACAGAAGCTCCTGAGGACGGTCAGCTCTCAGGAAACCCACCACCTCAGGATATGCCACAATCTCTGCGGGAGCCAAGCCTCGATGGTGTGCCAGCCCTCGTCGAGCACCCGGTGTACTTCATCAGCACCGTACTACGGGACACGAGGGCGCACTACCCGATGCCGCAAAAGCTCCTGCTCGCACTCTTGGTGGCCTCGGGCAAGCTGCGGCACTACTTCTAGGGCCACCCCATCAAGGTCGTCTCAGCCTACCCATTGGAGAGGGTGCTCAGGAGCCCTAACTTAACCGGAAGGGTCGCTGAGTGGAACATTGAGTTGCAAGCATTCCAGTTGGAGTTCAGCACTATCAGGGTCATCAAGGGAGCCGCGCTCGCCGATTTTGTGGCAGAATGGACAGATGCCCCGGCTCTTGAGGAAGGAGAAGACTGGTCGACCTCCCCAGGAAGCGAGGCACCAAACGGCTGGGTCATGTATTTCGATGGCGCCTTTGCGCACTAGGGGGCGGGGCTAGAGCAATGCTCATCTCGCCCACTCAGGACAAGCTCTACTATGTTGTGCAACTCTGTTTTCAGCACGACGAGAAGGTCTCCAACAACATCGCAGAATACGAAGGCCCCATAGCTGGCCTGAGGGCTGCAGCGGCTCTAGGGGTGAAGCGCCTCACCGTCAAAGGCGACTCACAGCTCCTCGTCAACTTCTCCAACAAGGTGTACGAGCCAAAGGACGAGCTCATGGAGGCCTACCTCGCAGAGGTGTGCTAGATGGAAAAGAAGTTCTCGGGGATGGAGCTGCAGCGCGTGCCCCGGGGCACCAACAAGGAAGCCGATGACATCGCCAGGAGAGCATCCAAGCGGCAACCGCAGGAGCCCGGCGTCTTCGAAGAGCGGCTCTTCAAGCCATCATCTATGCCACCTCTTTCAAGCATGACTCAGCCTCGGGAGGAGCTCCCACAGCCCCGGCCACGGGAGCCCCAGACTGTGGCCCGACCTTAGGAGCTCAGCTGCTGTTGGCGCTCGAGCCCCAGGAGGAGTGATGGATCTACAAATTCAAAGAGTACCTGATGCACAGGGTGCTTCCGGAAAAGGAAGAGGACGCGTAGCGCGTGGCCCGCCAAGCCACGGCATACTGTATCCAAGACGGCGAATTATACAAGAAACGACCGAATGATGTCATGCTGCGCTGCATGTCCAGTGACCAGGGAAGGGAGTTGCGGATTGACATACACAGCGGTGACTGCGGACACCACTCGTCGTCACGGACCCTCGTCGGCAAGGTGTTCCTTAGTGGGTTCTATTGGCCTACAACACTCAACGACACGGCCGAGCTGGTGAAGTCCTGTTAAGCTTGCTAATTCCACGCCAAGCAAATCCATCAGCCTGCTTAGGGCCTTCAAACCATCCCGCTCACATGGCCGTTTGCGGTCTGGGGGCTGGACATCCTAGGCCCGTTCCCCCGGGCGCCAGGGGGCTACCGCTATCTCTACGTTGCCATCGACAAATTCACCAAGTGGGCGGAAGTGGAAGTCGTCCGTACCATTCCAGCTAGCTCTGCTGTCAAGTTCATCAAGGGCCTCGTGAGCTGCTTCAGGGTCGCCAACCGCATCATCACAGAAAATGGTTCGCAGTTTACTAGCAACCTCTTCAAAACCTACTGTGCTAACCTTGGGACGCAGATCTTCTACGCTTCGGTGGCCCACCCTAGGAGTAACGGTCAGGCCGAGTGCGCTAACGGCCAGGACCTTCAAGAAGAAGCTGGAGGCCAGCGGAAGGGGCTGGCACGACGAGCTCCAGTCTGGACCACTGCCACCAAGCCAACGGGCGAGACTCCATTCTTCCTCGTCTACGGAGCTGAAGCAGTCCTTCCTCACGAGGTCAAGCATCGCTCCGCATGGGTCCTAGCGTTCGACAAAACGCAGCAGGACGCCATGCGGGGGATGGACCTCATGCTGGGGGAGGAACGTCATCGCGAAGCCGCATTGAGGGCGGCAAGGTGCCAACAAGCGCTGCAGCAATACCACTGCCACAACATCCGCTCCAGGACGCTCGAGGTGGGCGACCTCGTCCTGAGGCGGGTCCACTCCAGAGAAGGGCTGCACAAGCTTTCGCCCATATGGGAGGGCCCGTTCAGGGTCGTCCATGTCTCCAGGCCAGGTGCAGCGTGCCTGGAGACACTGGACGGGATACCCATCCAGAATGCCTAGAACATCCAACACCTCTGGATGTTTTATCCATGAAGCAAGGCCCAGAGACTGAGAAGCAAGGCCTAGAGCCTGAGAAGAAAGGCCCAGAGCCTATGAAGAAGGCCCAGTGCCTGTGAAGAATCGCCGCCCGTGACACTCTCACCTAATAATGAGTGGGGCTGTACACGCCCCGGAGTCTCAGGAGCGCCGGCCTCAGGCCCTGGGGCTCCCTCCCATGCCTAGTGGACAACACTTAGCTCTGCGTTGGTGAGAAGACTTGAAGACTAGATTAGGTGCCGGACGCGGCTTTTCATTTGCTTTTCGTAGTTGACTCGCTTTTCCTTAATCAAAGTTTGCCTTTGGCGTACCTTGCCGATTTGATTCCCTCGCCTCTCACTGCATTTTTCCGATTCGAATTTGCTTGTGTTTTCTCTCTCTCGCATGCCTCACGAGGGGGCTAGGCAGGTGCCCTCGCGAGCATTTTTTCTCCTTTCCGCCTTCTCGCAATCCACCCTCGTTCGAGCCCAAAGGCTGGCACACCTCTCCTAGTCCGTTCCCCTCGGGTACCGCGATACAAAGCGCCAGGTCAGGGCCAGGATGAATGGCAAATCTTTTAACACACTTCCTAACGAGTTTTTTGCAGTTCCTGAGCGAATGCAGGCCACCAAGGCAAATGGATGCGAGGAAATAAACACTTCGCGAGGAAGAGGGTGTCCTGAGTATACCTGGTTAAGTTAACTTCACGCAAAATAACGACACAACACGAGAACAACACGCATACTGATATAACCAAGGAACCATAGTTCAATACATGCCCCCCTGGGCCCATGCTGGTTTCATTCTTGATGCAAGAAAAAGAGTAAGACAAAAGTAGTGTTGCAGCAGTCCGCGAGGATAGGCACCTAGCACTACCCCAAGCCTAGCCAGATCCTTCCTCACGCTTCAAGGAGGTGCGGCGACGAGACGACCCACTGCCACCTTCAAAATGGGCGCGGCGGCACAGCGGCTGGTCATAGCCGCCACTGCTGGAGCTTTTGCCGGAGGAAGAGCCGCCGTAGCTAGACAAGACAGGATCGCCGCCGACTGCAGGCTCACCCTTGTCCTTGTCGCGACCATCCCCAAGGCCGAGTACCTCCTCATCTTCGTTCGCCTCGGGGCAGCATCCGGCGCGACGACCATCTTCCCCAAACACCCTCACATAAAGGGTCGATCCACCATCGTACCTGAAGTGGAGGGTGCACCGCCTGCCCAGGTCACGCGCGCGGGCGAATGTCTGCCAGCCGCGGGCCAGGGCTATGTTGCCAGCGGCGGAAGTCTCGACCGCAACCCTAGAGGCCTTGCTGCAACAGCCATCCGCCTGCAGCCAGAGTCCGCCTGGACCAGAGGCTGGCAGTTCACCGGCGAAGAAGTGCGGAAGTTGGAGCCAGTTGCCGGCCGGGCTATCCGACCAGATGACAAACTCCGGTGACACCTCCGCGGCGTGGAAGCGCGGACGAGGAGGCCGCACCACCATGGCACGCCTCCCCTCATCAACTGGACCGCCGTGGCTGGGATGACCCACTCCGCGTGCGGTGGCGCCGTCTCGACAATGGGCCATGGCGGGAGTCGCGGCATGCTTGCGGGGGGCGGCCGCGGCCGTGCTTGGACGCCGAGGAGCCGGGTCCCTCGCGAGGGGCCTTCCCCTTCTAGGCGGCAAAGTACTTCCTTCATGGTGCCATGAGTGTCACTGCAAGTGATGGAGCGAGGAGAAAGGAGCAAGCAATCAAGGAAGAGATGGGCAATGGGGGCTCCGCCCCCTCCCCATTTATAGCAAGAGAAGGCCAACCAGCGTCTCCCACGATCGCAGGTAATGATGGTTTTCCTTGCATGTCGCAGGGACTTGTCAAGTCGTGCAGTTGCCAAGGCAACATGGGGACGTGGAGATGCCCACGTCCAATCAACCGCCACGCGTCAACCGAGGCCGCTGGCTTTTGGGGCCTGCGGTGCTCCGAACTTGATCCTTGGCTTCACCGCGAAGCCAAGCCCGAGCGCACCTTCGGCCCGGGGGCTATTGTCAGCATTCTGGGAACGGGGGTCCCCAGACTTGCCTGCCTGCAGCCCGCGGCGTGGCTGAGCCAGCAGGCCATACGACCCATCTTCATCAACAAGGCATCCAAGACCCTCATGAGGGTCCATGCCGCACGAGGCGGACGACGCAAGACCTCCTTTGGAGTACCTAGCTAGGCAGGTTCATGAGGAGCGGTGATATCAAGGCGGGGCATACCTCATGAGGCACTCGTGATGTGAGCCATGACGCACGACACCAGGCGGGTGCCAGCGCGCACAGCGTCCTTATTTCCTCTTTGGTGCTAAGGAGGTCAGCGTAGACGAAGAGTACCGAGGCATCAAGCAAAGGTTGCTATATCGTTACAACGTGACCAAAACTAGGAGGACGGCAAGACGGGGTCATCTGGAGCCCAAGACGGCGTCTCTGCCAGAGCCTTTCGCAGGCGAAGACCTCTTTTGTCAGGATAACTTGTACTAGCTGCCCCCCTTTAAATTTGCCCGCCGTTGTTGGCTCCCTTCCCGCTCGATATTTGGGAAGAGGACCAGGGCCTATATAAGTAGAGCTAGACACCATAATAGAGGCATCTCATGTTAGCTTCATCCAACCCGATCGAGAGCCTACTCACAAGAACACCTAAACCTCAGGAGGCTGTTCTTCCCTTGTACTGTTCATCATCAGCCCTAGAGGCAATCCACCACCACCACACTTGAGTAGGGTATTACACCACAACGGTGGCCTGAACCAGTATAAACCTCGTGTCTTTCCGCGTTGCGAGTTCGTCTAGTTCGTCCGCGAGATCTTAGCAAGCTAGGGCATAGATTGGTGGGAAGGAAAGACTTCGCGCGCACCCCAGTGTTCGAACATTAAGGGTTTGTCGGAACCCCATATCCGATAGAGGCGCGGGCGCGCGGCCTTCAGGTGTTGAAGAGGGGGCAGCAGATAGACCGGAACCAGCTCTAGGCGGCGTCAGAACCGGGGCGTCGTCTCGGGAGATCAACGCCGACCTTCCCCTCGACGAAACCTCGGCCGGTGACCTCCTTCGGGGACTGACCTTGGACCTTGTGGAGCCCCCAGCCACGTGCAGCTCCCCCATTCCCAGGAGGATATCGACCTCATCATCGTCATCAGGCAGGGTGCGGAGGATGTCGGCCTTGCGGAAAGGGGAGGTCTCCCCCGCCCCTTCGCGGGTCGCCTCCAAGTCGCGCTCCTCCTCCACCTCTTCTTCCAAGAGACTCGTCGGAAGACACGTCCACTTGAGTCATGGTCACCAGGGCATTCGAGGGCACAGGCGGCACAAGCCCATGCCCGTCGAAGATAGGCAGAGCAGCGGCAACCTTCGCCCCATCCGGGCGGGTGGTACAATGGAACGAAGATCGACAAGAGGCGGATGGAGTTGGGGTGAAGATGGAGAGCGTGCATCTTGTAATGGCTAAGGACAGAGTAGAATAAGTCAGAGAAAGGGGGAACCAGCCCGACGATGATGCTTCTCACAAAGAAGGGGGAGAAGGTGCTACCTGAGGCCTCCAGCTCGGCGGAGCCAGCCCGAAGCGCGGTCTTCCTCTTCTCGTCACTCTCCGCCGTCATTAGGAGCACGACAGCAAGGTTCTTCTCCGAAATGCTCGGCGCATCAAGCACCCGCTCGTACCAAGATGGCAAGGGAGTGGCCCGAGCTTTCCTGGGTGCCATTGGCGGTAGGCTTGAAGGAGGATCCGGGCGGATGTGGAGTCTCTAGAAGCAAGGAGCGAGAAAGGGGATCTGGAGCAAGGCGATGGGAAGCAATGAAGGCAAATGCAGCCCTCGCCTGCCTTTTGGCAGTCGGGCAGTTGTCGAGGTAGCATGGGGAAGCAGAGACGCCCGCGTACCATCAATCGCCATGTGTCAACTGAGGCCGTAGGCTCTTGGGGCCCGCACCACTTCGCACTTGCCGCTTGGCTTCGCCTCGAAGCCAAGTCCGAGCGTGCCTTGGGACCGGGGCTACTGTCGGTGTCCTGGGAACGGGGGTCCCCGACTTGCCTGCCTATGGCCCACGGCATGGCTCCACCAGCGGCCCTGTACGGCTCATCTTCATCAGCGAACACTCAAGACCCTCGCGAGGGGCCAAGCCTCGCGAGGCAGACGACACAAGACCCCCTCCTGGGCGGCCTCACCAGGCTGGCTCACGAGGAGCGGAGAGATCAAGGCGAGGGGCACCTCGCGAGGTCCCTGTGACGCAAGCCATGACAACCAAGGCCAGGCGGGCACCAGGCGGGCGCCAGTGCGCACAGAGTCCTCGTTTCCTCTTTTGTGCTAAAGAGGCAGGCGCAGGCGAGGAGTCCTGAGGCATCAGGCAAAGGTTTCCATATCGGTGCAACAAGACCAAGACCAGCAGGATGGCAGGACGGGGGTCACCATGGAGCCCAGGACTGCGTCACCCACAAAGCCTATGTCAGGCAAAGACCACCTTTTGTCAGGATAGCTTTTACTAGTTGTCCCCATTCAAACTGGCCATTGTGGGATCCCTTCCCGCCTAATATTTGTGAAGAGGACCCGGGCCTTCTAAATAGGACTAGCCACCACCGTAGGGAGGCATCTCATCTGGGACTAGATCCATCCTACCAAGGCCACCAGACAAGCTCACCGAGCTCAAGAACACCTCTTGTCAGGAGGATGTTCATCCCTTGTACTTGTTCATCCTCAGCCCAAGAGGCAATCCAGCACACCACACTTGAATAGGGTATTACACCACATCGATGGCCCGAACCAGTATAAACCTTGTGTCCATTGTTCTGCGAGTTTGATGTACTGAGCTTTGAGATTGCGATGAGGGCGTGAGCTAGAGGGACGAGAGACCTTCGTGCGCATCCTAGAGTTTGAACCTCAAGGGTTTTGCCGGAACCCAAAATCCGATAGAATTACCTTATCACGAAACTATCTGTTACCGATAATTTCAGTGCTTCGAGAGAATACCTTACTGAAAATTGCTTGTCATTTCCTTCTGCTCCTTGTTGGGCTTGACGCTCTTACTTATCGAAAGGACTACAATAGATCCCCTATACGTGTGGGTCATCAAGACTCTTTTCTGGCGCCGTTGCCGGGGAGTGAAGCACCTTTGGTAGGTGGAATTTGGAAAATTTTATATAGTGTGCTGAAATTTACTGTCACTTATTACTATGGAAAATAATCCTTTGAGGGGCTTGTTCGGGGTATCTTCACCCCGACCAGTAGAGCAAAGAGTTGCTCCTCAACCTACAGAACCTACTGAACTTTTTACTTTGAAATCCCTTCGGTTATGAAAGAAAAACTGCTAGCTAATCCTTTTATAGGAGATGGAACATTACATCCGGATATGCAACTAATCTATGTGGCTGAAGTTTGTGGATTATTTAAGCTTGCAGGTATGCCCGAGGATGTTATCAAGGAGAAGTTCTTCCCTTTATCTTTCAAGGGAAAGGCATTGACATGGGTTAGACTATGTGATGATATTGGATCGTGGAACTACAACCGATTGAAATTGGAATTTCATGACAAGTTTTACCCTATGAATCTGGTTGATCGTGATCGTAATTATATATATAATTTTTGGCTTTGCGAAGGAGAAAGTATCGCTCAAGATTGGGGGAGGCTTAAGTCAATGTTATATTCATGCCCCAATCACGAGCTCTCAATAGAAATTATTATTCAAAAAAATTATGCACGCCTTTCTCTCAATACTCGCTCCATGCACGATACTTCTTGTACTGGTTCTTTTATGTTGAAAACTATTGAATTCAGATGGAATTTATTGGAAAGAATTAAACAAAACTCTAAAGATTGGGAACTCGAGGAAGGTAAGGAGTCAGGTATAACACCTAAGTTTGATTGTGTTAAATCTGTTATGGATACCGATGCTTTTCGTGAATTTAGCACTAATTATGGACTTGACTCTGAGATAGTAGCTTATTTCTGTGAATCATTTGCTACTCATGTTGATCTTCCTAAGGAGAAGTGGTTTAAATATCATCCTCCCATTGAAGTAAAAGTAGTTGAACCTATTAAAGTTGAAGAAAAGACTATCACTTATAATGTTGATCCTATTGTTCCTACCACTTATATTGAGAAACTACCTTTCCTGTTACAATAAAGGATCATGCTAAAGCTTCAACTATGGTTCGTAAGAGTAATGCTAGAACACCTACACCCCCTGAGCAAATTAAAGTTGAACCTAGTATTGCTATGGTTAAGGATCTCTTGGTCGATAATATTGATGGGCATGTTATTTACTTTTGTGATGAAGCTGCTAGAATTGCTAGATCTAATACTAAAGATAAATATAGACCTATTGTAGGCATGCTTGTTGTTTCTATTAAAATAGGAGATCATTGCTATCATGGCTTATGTGACATGGGTTCTAGTGCGAGTGCAATACCTCATTACTTATACAAAGAAATTATGCATGATATTGCGCCTGCTGTGATAGAAGATATTGATGTTACAATTAAGCTTGCCAATAGAGATACTATTTCACCAGTTGGGATTGTTAGAGATGTTGAAGTCTTGTGTGGGAAAGTTAAATATCCTACCGATTTTCTTGTTCTTGGTTCCCCACAATATGACTTTTGTCCCATTATATTTGGTAAACCCTTCTTGAATACTGTTAATGCTAAGATAGACTACAAGAAGGATATTGTTACTGTTGGTTTAGGAGGAATGCCTCATGATTTTAATTTTGCTAAATTTTGTAGACAACCCCATGATAAAGAATTGCCTAGTAAAGATGAAATTATTGGTCTTGCTTCTGTTGCCGTGTCTCCTAATGATCCTTTAGAACAACATTTGCTAGACCATGAAAATGATATGTTTATGAATGAAAGAAGGGAAATAGATGAAGTATTCTTTAAACAGGGACCTATTTTGAAACACAACTTGCCTTTTGAAATTCTAGGGGATCCTCCTCCACCCAAGGGTGATCCCGTGTTTGAGCTTAAACCATTACCTGATACTCTTAAATATGCTTATCTTCATGAAAAGAAGATATATCCTGTTATTATTAGTGCTAACCTTTCAGAGCAGGAAGAAGAGAGATTATTGAAAATTCAAAAGAAGCACCGTGCTGCTATTGGATATACTCTTGATGATCTTAAGGGCATTAGTCTCACTCTGTGCCAGCACAAAATAAAATTGGAGAAAGATGCTAAACCGGTTGTTGATCACCAATGACGGTTAAATCCTAAGATGAAAGAAGTGGTAAGAAATGAAATACTAAAACCTCTGGAGGTAGGTATATTTTATCCTGTTGCTGATAGTCAGTGGGTAAGTCCTGTCCATTGTGTCCCTAAGAAGGGAGGTATTACTATTGTTCCTAATGATAAATATGAATTGATCCCACAAAGAATTGTTAGAGGTTATAGAATGGTAATTGATTTCCACAAATTAAATAAAGCTACTAGAAAGGATCATTACCATTTACCTTTTATTGATCAAATGCTAGAAAGATTATCCAAACATACACATTTTGCTTTCTAGATGGATATTTGGGTTTCTCTCAAATACCTATGTCGAAAGAGGATCAGGAAAAGACCACTTTTACTTTCCCTTTCGGTACAGACGTATGCCTTTTGGTTTATGTCATTTACCTGCTACCTTTCAAAGATGTATGACATCTATATTCTCTGAATTTTGTGAAAATATTATTGAGGTTTTCATGGATGATTTCTCCATGTATGGAACTTCTTTTAATGATTTCTTAAGCAACCTTGATCGAGTTTTGCAAAGATAAGAAGAAACTAATCTTGTCTTGAATTGGGAGAAGTGCCACTTTATGGTTAATGAGGGTATTGTCTTGGGGCATAAAATTTCCGAAAGAGGTATTGAACTTGATAAAGCTAAAGTTGATGCTATTGAAAAGATGTCATGTCCTAAGGACATTAAAGGTATAAGGAGGGTCATTAAAGACTTCTAAAAAATTTCTAGGCCTCTGACTAATCTCTTACAGAAAGATGTTCCTTTTGTCTTTGATGATGATTGTGTAGAAGCATTCAAAATACTTAAGAAAGCCTTGATTTATGCACCTATTGTTCAGCCACCTGATTGGATTTACCCTTTGAAATTATCTGTGATGCTATTGATTATGCTATAGGTGCTGTTCTAGGACAAAGAGTTCATAAGAAATTAAATGTTATCCAATATGCTAGTAAAACTCTAGACAGTGCCCAGAAAAATTATGCTACTACTAAAAAAGAATTTTTACCAGTTGTATTTGCTTGTGATAAGGTCAGACCTTATATTTTGATTCTAAAGTAACTGTTCGCACTGATCATGCTGCTATTAAATATCATGTAGAAAAGAAAGATGCTAAACCTAGACTTATTAGATGGGTTCTCTTGCTACAAGAATTTGATTTTCATATTATTGATAGAAAGGGAGCTAAGAACCCTGTTTTAGACAACTTGTCTAGGTTAGAGAATGTTCTTGATGACCCACTACCTATAGATGATAGCTTTCCTAATGAACAATTAGTTGTCATAAATGCTTCTCGTACTACTCCATGGTATGCTGATTATGCTAATTACATTGTTGCTAAATTTATACCGCCTAGTTTCACATACCAGCAAAAGAAAAAGTTTTTCTATGACTTAACATATTACTTCTAGGATGACTCACACCTTTACAAAGAAGGAGTAGATGGTGTTATTAGACATGGTGTACCTGAGCATGAACAGGAATAGATCCTACGCAAGTGTCACTCCGAGGCTTATGGAGGACACCACGGTGGAGATAGAACTGCACATAAGGTATTGCAATCCGGTTTTTATTGTCCAACTCTTTTCAAAGATGCCCGTAAGTTTGTCTTGTCTTGTGATGAATGTCAAAGAAATGGTAATATTAGTAGACGTCGAGAAATGCCTATGAACTATTCACTTGTTATTAAACCATTTGATGTTTGGGGCTTTGATTATATGGGACTGTTTCCTTCCTCTAATGGGTATACACAAATTTTAGTTGTTGTCGATTACGTTACTAAGTGGGTAGAAGCTATTCCAACTAGTAGTGCTGATCATAACACCTCTATTAAGATGCTTAAAGAAGTTATTTTTCCGAGGTTTGGAGTCCCTAGATATTTAATGAATGATGGTGGTTCACATTTTATTCATGGTGCTTTTCGTAAAATGTTTGCTAAGTATGATGTTAATCATAGAATTTCATCTCCATACCACCCATAGTTTAGTGGTCAAGTTGAACTGAGTAATAGAGAGATAAATTAATTTTGCAAAAGACTGTTAATAGATCTAGAAAGAATTGGTCCAAGAAACTTGATGATGCATTATGGGCCTACAGAACTGCATATCAAAATCCTATGGGTACGTCTCCGTATAAAATGGTTTATGGAAAAGCATGTCACTTACCTCTCAAACTAGAACATAAGCCATATTGGGGAATTAAAGAGCTCAATTGTGATTTCAAACTTGCCGGTGAGAAGAGACTATTTGACATTAACTCACTTGATGAGTGGAGAAGCCAGGCCTATGAGAATGCCAAACTGTTTAAAGAAAAATTTAAAAGATGGCATGACAAAAGGATACAAAAGCGTGAGTTTAATGTAGGTCATTATGTTTTGTTATACAACTCTCGGTTAAGATTTTTTGTAGGAAAACTCCTCTCTAAATGGGAAGGAACTCCTCTCTAAATGGGAAGGTCCTTACGTCGTCGAGGAGGTCTATCATTCTGGTGCCATAAAATTCAATAACTTTGAAGGCACAAATCCAAAGCTGGTGAACGGTCAAAGAATCAAACATTATATCTCATGCAATCCCATAAATGTCGAAACCAATGTTATTGATACTGTAACCCCGAAGGAGTACACACCATGGAGCCCAAGGTGGCGTCACCACCAGAGCCTTCGGCAAGCAAAGACTGCTTTTGTCAAGATAACTTGTACTAGTTGTCCCCTTCCAAATTGGCCGTTGTTGGCTCCCTTCCCACTAAATATTTGGGGAGAGGACCAGGGCCTCTATAAATAGGATTACCCACCACAGGGGGGATGACAAACGGAAACAGGGCCTCAACCATCTCATCCTGGACTAGATCCAACCCATCCACACACCCGCCAAGCACAAGAACACCTCGCCTCAGGAGGCTGTTCTTTCCCTTGTATTTTTCATCCTCAGCCCGAGAGGCAATCCACCACACCACACTGGAGTAGGGTATTACACCACAACGGTGGCCCGAACCAGTATAAATCTTGTCTCTCTTGTGTTGCGAGTTCATCGAGCTAAGCTTAGAGATCATTGCGAGATTGAGGGCGTGATTTGGTAGGGGGAGATCTTCGCGCGCACCCCAGTGTTCGAACCTTAAGGGTTTTGCTGGAGCCCGAGATCCGACATTTGGCGCGCCAGGTAGGGGTGCACCGAAGCATTCCTTCTGTCGCTCCGTGTCCCGACGCTTCGTCACCTCCATGTCGGACGCTCGCCTAGCTCGCGCTGAGCACCGGGCCGCCCTCGCCGTCCGCGTCGTTCAGATGGCTCCCATCGCGGGCCACCCTGTCGTTCTCCATCCCCTGCCGCCAACACCGTCACCGGCCCGGCGGGGAGCGAGCAGCAAGCCTCCTCGCTGCACCCTTCGATGCGGCGGGACGGTCGCACCGCCACTCCATCGCTGACCCCGGCCGGCTCGTCGTCTCATGCCCGTCGTGCTCCCACGGATGCGCATGCCGCGTTGTGCATGGCGCACGAACTCCTGTGCTACCGCCCCATAGACGACCTCTACGAGGACTGGCTCGACCACATCGCCGAGCTTGTCAGCGTCACAGGGGGCTCCCCTGTGCCATCCCTCTCCCTACCTCGCCCTCCGCCGGCTACATGCGACGTGGCTCATGGAGCGCCTCCACCACCTCTGCCCCAAGACGGCGCCCTGGCGCTATGGCGTGCAGCCCCCCGGCATGATCCACTTCGTCGGGCGCCTGTACGCGAAGAAGGAAGCTGCCAAGAAGTCCCTCGTCTGCAAGAAAACGCTCCTGCACTCCCGGCGCCGCTGCGACAAGACCGTGCGCCGCCTGTGATGGCGGTGCGAGGGCGTCAAGGCCAGGCTCCCCAACAGCAAAGGCTCCCGGTGGCCACAACGGGGTCCCGCGGTTTCACCCCCGAGCTGTGTAGCGTCGCCTGGCCAGGCAAGTTCAAGCCAGACCTGCCTCTGCGCTACGATGGCACCACCGACCCCACGAAGTTCCTGCAGCTCTATGAGCTGAGCATCGAGGCGGCCAACAGCGACGAGAAAGTCATGGCGAACTGGTTCCCCATGGCTCTCAAGGATGGCGCACACTCGTGGCTCCCAAACCTTCCTCCAGGCTCCATCTCTTCCTGGAACGAGATGCGCGACTGTTTCATCACCAACTTCTAGGGCACTCGCGACAGCTCTTCGTCCTCGGATGAACTATGCCGCGTCAAGCAACAACTAGGGGAAACCCTCCAGAAGTACATCCAGCGCTTCAACAACATTCATCTCAAGATCCCCAAGGTGATGGATGAGGCCATCAACTCTGCGTTCTCTGATGGCGTCCGTGACGTCAAGATGAAGGAGGAGCTCACCATCCACGAGGAGCTTAGCACATCCCTAGAGTTGTTCAACCTGGCGACCAAGTGCGCAAGGGTTGAGGAAGAGCGCCTTTCCCTTCTTCCGCTTCCCGCTGCCGACCTGGAGGAGAAGAAAGTCAAGGCCAAGGACGTTAAGCGAAAGGGAGCGGCCGAACTCCCGGTAGAGCCGGACACAAAGTGCGGCTGGGAGTGCCCTCAGGGCTGCATCATTCCCAGGCCGCGTGGGTCCATCCCTGTGGCATGTATCCCTTCGTGTTTTTGTCTTTAGCTTACCTTGCTAGGGGCACCCCTCGGGCTGCATCATCCCCAAGCCGCTCGAGCCTGACCCAGATGCATGTTTGCTTTCCATGCTTAATCTATCTATGACTATCACCTTCTTGATTGTCACCTACCATGGGAGCCGCGCGTCGACCGTCTTTCTTCAGGACCCTTCACGTGAGAAGGCTAGGCACGACGTCTATGCTCGGGCCCGTCCCTGCAGCGTCGATAAATCCAACGGCTGAGCTCCGTCTGGCGGGCCGGTCCTGTTCACGTTACCTCCTTGGGCCGTTGGTGCTTGGCCTTCTCACGTGATAACCTCAAGAGATTCATCCGGCGCAGGTTGTCTAACCAACTCGCAGGACCACCACAACGAACAAGAATCAAGACCAGGCGCAACCCGCCTTGAGGTAGGGCCTCGTGTGTCCCACGCTAGCACACGGGTGTCCAGACACACCTTGTCTAGCCCTGTCGTGCAAGCCACGTGTCAGGGCGGGGTTGTACACGCCCAAGGGGCTCTCCGTAGTAGGGAGTCCCCTCCCACATACCAGGGGAAGTATCATGCTCTGCGCTGGCAGTCGACACTGCCGAGGAGTGGCTATGCTCGTGCAAGTTCGGAAGCGCCATGGTTCGTCCTGGTGATAAACAATTGACGGCGGATTCACGGCCGTATCAACCTCAGGGAGGCTCCGGGCTCGGTGTCTGGCCTCATCGCAAAGCCTCCCCTCGGGAGAGCCACTCGAGGGGGCTGGGCACAGGGGGTGCGCTTGGGTCACGCCCAAGCGTACGCCACCTTGCCAGGTCCCGCGGACACAATCGTTGCGCGCCCTACCAAGCGGAGCTAAGGTATGAAGGTCATTTGAACGTCAAGGGGGACTAATGAGCATTGCAACTCAGGAGCCAAACTGACCATGTAGCCCCTCAGTCCTTGGTCCGTCCTGGTCATTCAGTCAGCCCAATGGCGGCTGAGGTATGTGCATGGTCGGGCTCTACCGACGTAGAACAGTAGACCTGCCCATGCATCTCCTTTCCACAAGCTGTTTGCGCGTCAAGGGGGACTCCTGAGCATCGCGACCCAGGAGCATAACTGACCACGTAGCCCCTCACTCCTTGGTCCGTCCTGGTGATCCAGTCGGCCCAATGGCGGCTGAGGTATGCATGGGGTCGCGCTCTGCCGACGTAGATCACAAAGAAAATGGGAAGGAAATCGCAAAATCTCAAAGCATATATTACAAGACATATTGTTCTCCGAATATCAAACACAAGTCTAAATTCCTCAAATGAGGCACGCTACATGCTGCAGGAGTTTCAACAGGAAAGGAGCCGCAAGCCAGTCATCCCTGGATACCGCCGGCACCCGCAAGAGGTGCTCCTCCTGGGTGGCGTCGCCTTCACCTGCACCACTGGTCGAAGGCACGGGGGTGAAGGCGTCGAACCTCTGCATCAGTGCCTCCACATGACCGCTCACTGCTGCGGCGGCAACTGCATAGCGCTCGTCGTCCAAAAGCTCCAGCAGCTCGTCAAGGCAGGCAGCAGGATCGCGAAGGTGGAGGTGGCTGAAGACGCGTGTCAGCGCGGCTGAAGAAAGGATGCGAGCATCTTCCTCTGCCATGGGGCCGATGCTGCTCACGACTTCCTCAAGCGCCTCGACCAAGTAGGGAAGCAACTGGGCGGGGCCGTCCTCATCGGTGGCCACTAGCTTCTCCAAGCCCTTATCATAGAGTGTCTTCAAAGACTCACGAGACCTCTTCTCGAGAAGCACGAAGGCCGAGCGGTCCTCGACCAGAACCTTCGCCTTGGCATCAAGTTTGGCTTTCTCCGCCTGCACCTTTCGCTCCAGCTCCTCTAGTCGGCCGCGCTCAGCGGCCTGCGCCTGCGCCAGCTGCTCCAGCTTGGCATCGCAGCCCTTGATGGCGTCTTCCTGGGCCTTGATCCTCTCTTCCTCCACCTTACGGCCACAGGCAACTTTGGCACACTCTTCATGCAGGACCTTCAGCTCGGCCTCCAGCACCCGGCAGCGACCTTGGGAGGCCTCGGCATCCTTCAGCGTTGCCTCGTGACTGCTGCCTGAGGTGCGGCTCGCTTCTCCCCCTTAGAGGTTGTCGCGACCTGGCTCAGCGCCGCCCGAACGGACACGTCAGAATGAAACCAACCAGAGACCAGCTCTAGGCGCCCAGCAGCCAGGAGGGGTTCGGCGCTCTAGAGATCTTCTCGCAACCGGGCCATCTCAAAAAGGGCCCGCTCCAAGACATCAGGAGAAGCGGAGGAACCTGGGGCCAGCAACACAGCAGAAGGAGGAGGAAGAGGCGTTGTCGTCACCATGGCCTGGGAGGCTGGAGGCTCCTGAGCCTCTTGGACCATAGTACCCGAGCCAGACTCTGGCACCTCCCGAGTCAGCGTGGCCTCGGGGGCTAACTTATCCCAAGGATGCACCACCCCGCCTCGACAAGATGATCGGGTTGTAGAAGCACGAGCACCATCCTCACCTTTTCTCATGGAGAGGGTCGCAGCTGCAGGAGGCAACCTGGGCTCAAGCAGCACCACCTCGCCCTCCCTTCTCCTCTTCGTCGCAGGCCTAGTTGCACAACGGAGAAGAAGAGTCAGAAGCAAGCATCAGAAGAAAGAACAAGGCGGGATGCGAACGCTTACTGGTCCACAACGCCATAGTCCCTCCGCTTCGGGAGCTTGAAGCCAGAGAGCTTCGCGACCCAAGGCACGGGCGTGCCAGCTCCGGGAGCAGAAGCAGGGGCAGTAGCTGGGCCAGAAGCAGCTCCAGGCGCCGCCAGAACATAAGTGGCTTCCTGGGAGATCAGCGTCAATCGGCTCCTCGTCGGGATCACAGGCGGCTCTCCCTTATCCTGGCGGGTGTCAGCCTCGTTGTCATCGGGGAGGGTGCGGAGGATGTCAGCTTTGCTCAAGGGGGAGGTCTCCCCCATCCCTTTAGGGGTCACCTCTGAGTCTTCCTCCTCCTCCTCCTCTTCCTCCTCTTCCTCCCCATGGGACTCACCAGAATACAGCTCCACCGGCGTCGGTGCCGCAGGGGCCCCGGTGGGCGCCGGTGGCACCAGCCCGCGCCTGTTAAAGGTCAACCTGGCGGCCACGTCCCGCGCCCCATCCTTGCAGCGGAACAAGGGAGTGAAGACACTAGGTGGGTACTCCTGGTCGTCTCCGACTAGGAGGCGGAGAACCACAGCCAACTCACCGTCGGACAAGGCTTTCGGGGCGCGTACGCGCCTGAAGCGGGCTACGCGCAGCATCAGTAATTCCCTCAGGAGCATGGCCCCCGTCACCTTTGCCGCCCTCGTGTTACCCAGCTTCAGGTTGGCGTTCATCTGCTCCAGCACCAACGTCGCCTGCTCATAAGTGAGCTTCACGCAAGACCACCCCTTGTCGGACTAGGCCATCTCCGTTGGCAGCATCAAGCGTGGGTGGACGCACTTGGTGTCCATCATGGCCCACTTGCTCCTGAAGCCATCGGCCTTCTTCCCAGTCTTTGAGATTGAGTTGGCCTTGCTGGCCGCGATGAAATTGGCACACCCGGAGGTATGACCCTCGTTGATGCGGAGGAAGAAGAAGTGCCATAGCAGAGCCATGGACGGCATCACGTCGAGGTACGCCTCGCAGTAGTTGGCGAAGATCGACAAGAGAAGGATAGAGTTGGGATGAAGATGCAGTGCCTGCAGCCCGTAGTGGCCAAGGACCTCATAGAAGAAGTCAGAGAAGGGGGGAACCAGCCCTGCGACGATGCTGCTCATGAAGAAGGGGAAGAAGGTGCTTCCCTCGAGCTCTGGCACGTCGGAGCCAGCCCGAAGCTCAGTCTTCCCCCTCTCGATGCTTTCCCCCGCCGTCAACAAGCGCGTGGTGGCGAGGTTCTTTTCCGAGGCATTGGGCACGTCGAGAGCTGGCTCGTACCAAGCCGGCGACGAGGCAGGCTTGACCTTCCAGGGTGCCATTGGTCGCTAGTGCGGAAGGGGATGGGAGTAGATCTGGAGATTTCGGAAGCAGGGAGCAAGAAAGGGGATCTGGAGCAATGCGGAAGGAAGAAATGAAGGCAAGCGCTATCTACGCCAGCCTTTTGACAGTCGGGCAGTTGCCGAGGCAACATGGGGAAGCGAAGACGCCCACGACCAATCAACCACCACGCGACGACCAAGACCACGGGCTATTGGGCCCCGCGGCGCTCTGCACTTGCCCTTTGGCTTCGCCTCGAAGCCAAGCCCGAGCGTGGCTTGGGCCCGGGGGCTATTGTCGGTGTTCTGGGAACGGGGGTTCCAAGACTTTCCTACCTGCGGCCCACGGCGTGGCTCTGCTGGCGGGCTCGTACAACCCATCTTCACCAACAAGCATTCAAGACCCTTGCGAGGGGCCAAGCCCCGCGAGGCGGGCGACACAAGACCTCCTCGAGAGCGGCCTCACCAGGCTGGCTCGCGAGGGTGGAGAGATCAATGCAAGGAAAACCTCGTGAGGTTCCAATGACGTGAGCCATTACGATCGAGACCAGGTGGGCGCCAGGTGGGCACCAGCACGCACGGTGTCCTTGTTTCCTCTTTGGTGCGAAGAAGGCAAGCGCAAGCGAAGAGTACCGAGGCGTCAAGCAAAGGTTTCCATATCGGTGCAACGAGACCAAGACTAGCAGGACGGCAAGACGGAGGTCACCATGGAGCCCAAGCCGGCGTCACCACCGGAGCCTTTGGCAGGCGAAGACTGCTTTTGTCAGGATAACTTGTACTATATGTCCCCTTTGAAATTGGCCATTGTTGGCTCCCTTCCCGCTCAATATTTGGGGAGAGGACCAGGGCCTCTATAAATAGGATTAGCCACCGCAGGGGGAACGATGAATGGAAACATGCCTCGGCCATCTCATCCTGGACTAGATCCAACCCATCCACACACCCGCCAAGCACAAGAACACCTCGCCTTAGGAGGCTGTTTTTCCCCTTGTACTGTTCATCCTCAGCCCGAGAGGCAATCCACCACACCACACTGGAGTAGGGTATTACACCATAATGGTGGCCCGAACCAGTATAAATCTTGTGTCTCTTGTGTTGCGAGTTCGTCGAGCTAAGCTTAGAGATCGTGGCGAGGTTGAGGGTGTGATTTGGTAGGTGGAGATCTTCGCGCGCACCCTAGTGTTCGAACCTTAAGGGTTTTACCGGAACCCAAGATCTGACAGCCGCTCTGTTGACCTCGGATCCTTCTGCCTCCTCCAACATCTTGGAGTGTGCTCTTTCTGTACTGACCTTGCTACGGGAGGATCTTCAAGGCACCGACCGTCACCTGGTGGCCGAGCGCCTGGAGGTGATCTCTAGCTGACTCCATTCCGACGTGGCCGTCCGAGCTGCGCTGAGCCAGACTGTTGTGGACTCCAAGAAGGGCAACCAGGCCGTCACCCAAGCTGCGGCTGCCAGCAAGGCGGCGGTGAAGGATGCCGGAGCTGCCCAAGATCGCTACCGGCTGCTGGAGGCCGAACTGAAGACCATGCGTAGTGAGCGTGTGGATGAATCTTGGGGCCGTAGGGTGGAGGAGGAGAACATGAAGGCCCAAGAGGACACCATCAGGGGTCGCGATGCCGAGCTGAGGCAGTTGGTGGAGGCATAGGCTGCGGAGCATAGCCGGTTGGAGAAGCTGGAGCTGAAGGTGGAGGCGGAAAAGGCCGAGCTGGAGGCCAAGGCACAGATCCTGGCTGAAGACCGCATGGCCTTCAAGCTCCTCGAGGAGAGGTCTCGCACGACGCTACGGTCACTCTACGAGAATGGCTTGGAGGAGCCGCTGGCCACCGATGACGAGGGCCCCACCTAGCTACTTCCTTATCTGGTCGGGGCACTTGAGGAAGTCATGAGCGGTATCGGCCCCTTGGTAGAGGTAGAAGCACGCATTCTTTCCTCAGCCGCACTGACGCGCGTCTTCAGTCACCTTCATCTTCACGATCCTGCTACCCACCTCGACGTGCTTCTAGAGCCTATGGACGCCGAGCACTGCGCAGTTGCTGCCAAAGATGTGAAGGGTCTGGTGGAGGCCCTGCTGAAGAGTTTCTGGGCCTTCGATCTCGTGCCCTCAACTGGCGGTGCTGCTGATCCTGCAACTCCAACGGCTGGTGCAGGTGAGGGCCGCGTCGCTACGAAAGATGTGTCCCTTGCGGGCGACGGCGGCGTCCAGGGATGATGAGGTGACCTGCTGGCGGCTCCCTTCCTGTTTAGCTCCTGCGATATGCACCATGCCTTGTGGAGGCGTTTAAACTTGCGTTTGGTATTTGGAAGAACAATATGTCTTGTAATATTTTCTTCAGATTTTAGGATTTCCTTCCCATTCGCTTTACGTTCTATGTCGGCAGGGCCCGACCCCACGCATACCTCGGCCGCCATTGGGCAGTCCGGATCACCAGGACGGACCAAGGAGTGTGGGGCTACGTGGTCAGTTAGGCTCCTGAGTCGCGATGCTCAGGAGTCCCCCTTGACACGCAAACAACTTATAGAAAGGAGATCTGGGAGTAGGTCTAGTGTTCTGCGTTGGCAGGACCCGACCCCGCGCATAACTCAGCCGCCATTGGACCGTCCGGATCACCAGGATGGACCAAGGAGTGAGGGGCTACGTGGCCAGTTAGGCTCCTGAGTCGCGATGCTCAGGAGTCCCCCTTGACGTTCAAATGACCATCGTACCTTGGATCCTCTTGGGAGGGCGCGCGATGACAAGGTCCGAGGGACCTGGCAGGGTGGCGTACGCTTGGGCGTGACCCAAGCACAGCCCCCGTGTCGAGCCCCCTCGTGCGAGTCTCCCGAGGGGAGGCATTGCGATGAGGCGAGACACTATGCTCGGAGGCTCCCTGAGGTTGATACGGTCATGAGGCCGCCCTAAGTTGTTTATCACAGTGCGGAGCATAGTGCTTCCGCACTTCCGCGGGTAGTCGCTCCTCGGCAGTGTCGACTGCCAGCGCGGGGCATGGTGCTTCCACGGGTACGTGGGTGAGGGCTCCCTCTGAGTGGAGCCCTCGGGGCGTGTACAGCCCCGCCCTCACATGTGGCTTGCAAGGCAGGGCTAGACGAGGTGTGTTTGGGCACTCGTGAGCCAGCGCGGGACTCACGAGGCCCTACCTCAAGGCGGGTTGCGCCTGGTCTTGGTTCTTGTTGGCCGTGGTAGTCCTGCAAGATGGTTAGACAAATTGCACCGAACGGATCTCCTGAGGCTATCGCGCGAGAAGTCCAAGCACCAATGACCCCAGGAGGTGACGTGAACGGGACCGACCTGCCAAACAGAGCTCAACCGTTGGATTTATCGACACTGCAGGGACGGACCCAAGCACAGATGTCGTGCCTAGCCTTCTTATGCGAAGGATCCTGAAGAAAGACGATCGGCGCGGGGCTCCCAACTTGGGTGACAATCAAGCAGGTAGTGACCATAAGAAACTAATGCATGGAGAGCAAACTAGCTTATGTAAATGCAAGAACGATACATGCCACTGGGTCGGACCCGAGTGGCCTGGGGAAGATGCACCCCGAGGAGCGCCCCCAGCAGGGTGAACTAAAGATGCAAGAGGATACTTGCCGCAGGTACAGGCCCATGCGACCTGGGAATAATGCAGCCTGAGGGGCGCTCCCAGCTCAATGAACTTGCAAAATGTCACCTAGTTTGGTTGTCGAAGGATTGTTGGGGTAGCTGAAGGTGTGCACTGAAGAAGTCGCTCCTCACGAGCCGTCGAGACCCCGAGCCTCGGCAGGCTCTGGGGGCTCAGGTGGCCTCCTGAGGACCGTCTCCATCTCCGCCAGGACCGCGTGATGCCTGGCTTCCTGGGTCACCAAGATGCTCCATAGATTGCGCTGGAAGGCGGCTGCCATGCTTGGCGGGCCGAACAGCATGCGCACTTACCTGTGAGGTGGATCCTCACACCGGCCAGCACGCGAAGGCCAGAAGCGCTCCTGAGATGCGGCCCTGTTGAGCCTCGGGATGTCGATGCAGACGCATACCTCACCACCCTCGCCCGGGTGGTGAGTTACACCAGGTGGGCGGCGGTCGACGCGTATTGATTGCCCTTGCTTCCTGAAGCTCCTAAGTGGTATTGACGATGAAATCCTGAGCGCCGGCGCTCCTCGCCAGGTGCCCTCCTGAGGGAAACGTGCCGCGAAGCACACCTCCACGTGGTGCCCGAGCGCCTCCCTCGTGATGTTGGCCTGGTCTGAGGCCTTCCAAAAGAGAGCCCCCGAGCCCTGCCCGAGGAGGGCGCCGGGCGCGCCTTCCTATGCGAGGGAGGGTGGTGCCCCAAGTGCAGGGTGCCAATCCTGAGGTGGCGCCGCTAGAGGCGCCACTCCCTTGAGGCCTAGGGCGGAGTAGCTGCTTCTTTTTCTTAGGGTTGGCCTCAGGAGGGAACTGCACACACACGCTGTCAGGGTCTTCGACTGCTGCAGCTTGGAAGGCACACTCGAGGGAGCACACCGCGTCTCTTTCTTCGCAGGGGACTATGATGATTCCACCGCTTCCCACCATCTTGAGGAAGTTGTAGCCATGGTGGGTCACTGCCATGAATTTGGCTAACGCTGGGTATCCGAGGATGGCATTGTACGACAGACAGACACTACTAGGGAAAACCTTATAGATAGGAGCTTACTAGTAGCGCTTTTTAAAAGGTAACACTGCTACTAATTATTAGGAGCGCTTGGCCGCAGAAAGCGCTGCTACTATGCGCTTAACGATAGCACTGTAGCTACAAAAACATGCTACTACTATAATTGCCAAACCGTTGCCAGCAGGCCAGGCATACTAGTAGCTGGTGTGCAAAAAGCGCTACTGCTATTGATCATAGCAGTAGCGCTTTTTCCCTGACCACCGCTACTGATAAATTCAGTGCCCCTCCTAGACCAAAGTTTAATCCCACCTCACTCCGCGAACAGAATTTTTTACCACCTTAAATATGGTGCTTCTCAAACCATCACAACCACTTGGTTTTCATTGGACTCTATGTGTAGGATCTGTGGCCGCAATAGGAATCTTCACCGGTTCTTAAACCGAAGAGGATTCCTACTGACAATTCAGATTCTACACAAAAACATCAATGATGACCAATGCATTTTCTAATTTGATGCCTTAACGATCATAGCCTTAGTAGTAGCGCTGGTTAAAAAACGATACTCCTATTTATCGTAGCAGTAGTGCTTGTTAGAAACAAGCGCTACCACTAAAGCCCTTATCCAAAACCGCCCGCACGCGCGTGTCCCTCACCTCCCCCTCGCACATCGTATGTCGCTCCGTCGCCGTCGCCGCCGCCACCGTCCCTCCTCCTCTGTCTTCTTCATCCTCCTCAACACCCAAGGTGCCTCCCTCCTCCTCCTCCTCCTCCTCCTTCCTCCTCCTCCCTCTCCCCCGATGGCCCCCTCCTCCTCCTCCCTCTTCCCCGGCGGCTGTCGGCGTTCTGGGAACGGGGGTCCCCAGACTTGCCTGCCTGCGGCCTGTGGCGTGGCTCAAAGGGGGGCCCAGCGCAGCCCATCTTCATCAACACAGACCCAAGACCCTCGCGAGGGGCCAAGCCTCGCGGGGCGGACGGCACAGAGCTTCCTCAGGCACGGCCTCATCAGGCTGGCTCGCGAGGAGGCGGAGAGATCAAGGCGGGTTACCTCACGAGGTGCCCATGACGCAAGCCATGACGACCAAGGGTGCCAGGCGGGCGCCGGCCCGCGGAGTGTCCTCCTTTCCTCTTTGGTGCAAAGGGAGCAAGTGCAGGCGAGAGCATCAAGCAAAGGCATCCGTTTCGGTGCAGCGAGACCAAGACCAGCCCAACGGCAGGGAGGAAGTCATTGTGGAGCCCAAGCTAGCGTCACCACCAGAGCCTTTGGCAGGCGAGGACCAACTTTAGTCAGGATAAGTGTACCCGATGTTCCCCTTCAAAATGGATAATTGTTGGCGCCCTTCTCGCTCAATATTTGGGAAGAGGCCTAGGGCCTTTGCCTACAAATAGGACTAGCCACCCCCAGGGTAGAGAGAGAGGAGATGAGATGAGAGAAGAGATCAGAGAGGATAGAAGGAGACCAGATCGGCAAGAGAGAGAGAGAGAGAGAAGGGTGACTGAACTCCTCCTGGAAGTTCATCCCCCAGCCAAGAACAGACCCTCGCGAGGCTGTTCTTCCTTGTATTGTTCATAATCATCAGCCCAAGAGGCAATCCACCACGCCACACACTGGAGTAGGGTATTACACCACAACTGTGGCCCGAACCAGTATAAACCATGTGTCTCTTGTGTTGTTCTTTCCATAGCTTAGATCTTAGTGAGGCGGAGAGGTGCAGGTAGGTAGAAGGCGAAATCTCCGTGCGCACCCCAGTGTTCGAACCTCAAGGGTCTGTCGGGACCCGAAACCCGACATTTGGCGCGCCAGGTAGGGGTGCGCCGGAATTCGTCTTCCACCGCCCCGTTCTCCTCCGACCATCGCGTCCATGTGTGACGCTCCTCGGGCCCGCGCTGAGCGCTGGGCCGCTCTTGCCTCCCGCGTCGCCCAGACAGCTCCAGTCGGCGGGCGTCCTCGCCGTTCCCCGTCACCTGCCGTCAACGCCGCCACCGGCCCGGCGGGACACGAGCAGCAAGTGTCGTCTCAGCATCCGTCCGTGCGGCAAGACGGCCGCACCGCTACTCCCTCACTCACCCCAGCTGGTTCATCGTCCCGCACACTCCGCGCACCCATGGAGGGTCGAGCTGCGCTCATCGTGGCAAACGAGCTCCTACGCTACCGTCCCGTCGACGACGTCTACGAAGAATGGCACGATCGCATCATCGAGCTCCTCCGCGCCACAGGGGGCTCTCCTGCGCCGTCTGTTCCGCTGCACCACACCCCACCCTGCGCGGGCGACGAAGATCCGGGGGTGCCCCAGCCGCCTTCTCCTCAAGAAGGCGCCCAGGTTCCAAGGCGCGTGGCCCCTGGGCGAAACCCGCTCCGCCAGGTGGCGGCGCGGCAAGAGCAGAGCTGCCAAGAAATACCTCGCCCGCAAGAAGCTGCCCGGGCGCTCCCTGCTCCAGCACATCGCGACCATGCTCCTGCTCCCGCATGTCAAGACCCCGCGCTGCTCCCAGCTGCAGCGCGTGGGGACCAGCAAGACCAAGCTCTCCGTCACCCAAGGCCTCATGTGGCCACAGCAGGCTGCCGTGCCTTCACCACCGATCTACGCAGCGTCGCGTGGCCTGGCAAGTTCGTGCCAGACCTGCCTCCTCGTTATGACGGCATGACCGACCCTGTGGAGTTCCTCCAGCTCTATGAGCTGGGAATCAAAGCTGCCAACGGAGACGAGAAGGTCATGGCGAACTGGTTTCCCATGGCGCTCAAGGAAGGGGCCCGCACCTGGCTCCTGAACCTAGCTCCAGGCACGATCTCCTCCTGGGACGAGATGCGCACCCGCTTCATCGCCAACTTCCAAGGTACTCGCGACCGGCCACCCACCGTGAGTGACATGCGCCGCATCAAGCAACAACCCGGAGAGACCCTGCAGAAGTACATCCAGCGCTTCAACAACGCATGCCTAAAGATTCCCAAGGTGACCGAGGAGGCCATCATCTCAGCCTTCTCCGACGGCGTGCGCGACGTTAAGATGAAGGAGGAGCTGGTGATGCATGAAGACCTGTGCACTTCCTTGGAGCTATTCAACTTGGCGACCAAGTGCGCCAGGGCTGAGGAAGGGCGTCTCTCCCTCCTCGAGCTGCCTGCCGCAGACCCAGAAGAGAAGAAGCCCAAGGCCAAGGATGTGAAGCGCAAGGGGGCTGCCGTGCGGGGCAGAGATCAGCCCGAATCTTCCAAGGGCAGTCGGTACTGTGTGTACCACGACCTCCACACCCACAACACCAACGAATGTCAAGAGCTCTGAGCCGTACGAGAAGGAAGGATCGGCTGTCGTCCCGACCGCGCTGACCGGGGCTACGGTCGAGGAGGAGGAAGAAACGCAGGACGCTGGGAAGACCGCTGCCCGCGCCAAGGGTGGCGCGATCGACCTCGCGAGGATCGCTGGCAAGACCCGCCTCGCGAGGGAAACTGGAGGGATCAGCCTCGCGAGGATCCCCCGCAAGGCAACGCAGGTCTCCCTCCGCTGCCGTCGCAACCAAGGAGAAACGAGGACCGCCATCAGGACGAGGGGGCTAGGGGCTTCCAGGAGCCGTGCGCGATCGCCTGCATCCTGGGTGGGGCTCAAGCGCCAGCCTCTCAGTGCATCTTCAAGCAGTTCGCCCGCGAAGTGAATGCAGTCCTTCCCAAGCTCGAAGGCACGCGCCCTCTCAGGTGGTCGGCGTGCGCCATCACGTTCAGCTCAGCGGATCAGCTCAAGTGTGCGGCCACGGCCGGAGTCCTCCCGATGCTTTGTTCTCCAATCATCAGCAACGTGCTGGTCACTAGGACCCTCATCGATGGCGGGGCAGGGATCAACGTCCTGTCCGTGGAAACATTCAACAATCTCCAAGTGCCCTACAACCAGCTTCAGCCAACCAAGCCTTTCTTCGGAGTCACCGACGGCTCCACGGTCCCGATTGGGCAGGTCCACCTCCCTGTCACCTTCGGGGCGCGCAACAACTACCGCACCGAGCTCATCGACTTCGACGTCGCTCACATTCGCCTGCCGTACAAAGCCATCCTTGGGTACCCAGCGCTGGCCAAGTTCATGGCCGTAACTCACCACGGCTACAACGTCCTCAAGATGTCGGGAATTGCAGAGTCATCACAGTGCCCTGTGAAGAGAAGGATGCGGTGTGTTCCCTGGAACAAGCCTTTCAGGCCGCATCACTGGAAGACCCGGATCGCGGAAGCAGGATGCTTACCGAGTCCACCCCCAAGAAGAAGAAGACATCATCCGGCCCGGCTCCTCAGGAGGCAGGCCCCTCAGGGCCCACGCCTGCCCAGGGGGAACCTCCTTCCATCGCATAGGAAAGCGCGCCTGGCGCCCTGCTTAGGCAGGGCTCGGGGGCTCTCCCCTGGAGGGCCACTGACCTGGCTAAGGTCACAAGGGAGGCGCTTGGGCACCACATGGAGGCGTGTTTCGAAGCACGTTTCCCTCAAGAAGGAGTAAGGCAAGGAGGGCCAGACCCTCAGGAGTTCGTCAGCAAGGCCATTCAGGAGCTACAGGAGTCAAGAGTCATGAGAGGTGGCCGCCGCCTACCAGCAGTGGCTCCCCATACAGGAGAGGATGGTGGGCTGCGCGTCTGCATCGACATACCCGGGCTCAACCGAGTCGCCTCTCTGGAGCGCCTCTGGCCCTTGCGAGTGGGGCGCTCCGAAGGTCCCCCCCACAGCTACGTTCGCATGCCTTACGGCTTGCCGAGCGCGGCTGCCACGTACCAGCGCCTCATCAGGGGCATCATGGAGGCTCAAGAGGCCAGGCGTTCTGCTGCCCTGGCGGAGATGGAGATGGTCGGCGAGGAGCCACCAGTGCCTCCGGAGCCTCCCGAGGCCCCTGGGCCTGGGGGCTCGTGAGGATTGGCTTCCGTAGCCCACCGAGTCTGCTACACCAACACTGCTTCATCTTCAACATCATCAGGTGACATCTTTCAAGTTTCATTTCCAGCTGGGAGCGCCCCCCAGGGCTGCATTATTCCCAGGCCGCGTGGGTCCGTCCCTGCGGCATGTATCCCTTTCATTTCATGTTGCTAGCTTACTTTGTTGGGGGCGTCCCTCGGGCTGCATCATCCCCTAGTCTCTCGGGCCTGACCCAGTGATGTCTGCCTTCCCAGCATCTATTTGAATGAATCCACTCCTTCGCGGCTAATGTGTTTGACCTAGTTGCCCGCTCAACTGACGCCAACTGATGGAGCTGCTCCCAAAACGGCACGGCGCTTGCGCATAGGTCCGTCCCTGCAACGCCGGCAAACCTGAATGGCTGAGCTCTGGCCGCGGCAGCCCCACATGGCACCACCTCGTCAAGCCTTCAGTGCCTCATCGCCTCTCGGAAGCAACCAACGGCTGACTGTCAATCGTCATGGCAACCCCTCGTTCTTTCTATGATGGGTCTACAGGATCTCCTAAAGGAGTTGCATCAAGCGAGGCCCATGCGGTGTCTCCTCCACTCTCACCCGCGCGAACCGCTTGCATGTTAAAGGGGGGGTGCCTGAGCATCGCGACTCAGGGCTCCTACTGGCTCTCCAGCCCTCACCCTCTGGCCTTGTCCACGGCATCGCGACCTGGCATACCAGCGACGGCTGAGACTCGCTCGAGGGCCGGGACCCGAGGATGTAGAGCAGAAAGGGGAGCAAAGGCGAGAGGGGAGGGACACACGAGGACCTCGCCGAGCAACCTCACGCCCGCCAATGCACGGACCTGGCGATGCACCAGGGAGCCGTCCCTGATTCTCGAGATAAGTCACCACCCGGATGCACCAGCTACCGTGGCACCATCCCCGCACCTAATGCAATCCCGTGTTAGCGAGGCCGCTCTCCTTTCTCACCGAACGACGGCTGCTTGAGCTCCAAAGGGGACCTCCTGAGCATCGCGACTCAGGGGCTCTTACCGGACCCCGGGTCGCTCACCTCCTGGCCTTGACCACGGCATCGTGACCTGGCATACCAGCGACGGCTGAAGCCGCCTTGGGACTGGGACCTGTTAGCGCAGAGCACCAAGCCCTCGTGAGGTTTGAAAGGGAGAACTGAGCTAAGACAGAATGAGCAACTCGCACAATTCTACGACAAGGGTTATATTAACAAACAGGATCACAAGCATCTTACAAGCCCCCATGGGACGCGTCTTTGATTCCTCGCAGGGAACACATCCTAAAAGGATGCTAACTACACACACCCCTGCAAAAGACGCCATCATCAACAGTGGGCCGTCAAGCACCGGCGCCAACCCCATCCAGATCAGAGTCGGCGACGGCCTGACGAGCCCGCCCTGCTCCGGGAGCGGCGCCGGCTCGGGGGCTCGTAGCTGTCATCGCTCGTCTTCGGAGTCGCGAAGAGCTCGCCGGAGTCGCTGGATCCTCCAACGCTTCCGCTGCCTGAGGAGCCGCCAAGGGAGCGGTCGGCGGGCCTAGTCCCCGCCATAGCAGTGTCCCGACCACCTCTCCTCGGGCAGCACTGCAGCCGGCGCCCGTTCGCATCGAAGACCTTGAAGAACATCACCTAAGCACCGTCGTACTCCAAGTGGATCGCGAAGGTGCCTCTCGTCCGGCAAACCCGGGCTATTTCGCTCCAGCCTCTAGTCATGAAGACCTCGCCCGGGGCAACGACCGCGACCTCTGCCTCAGTCGCGAGGGTGCTACAGCCGGTGTGCTGCAGCCAAAGCTCCAGGAGCTCTCCCTGCGGGATGATGGAGGCGAAGAAGGGAGGAAGGCGAATCCAAGACTGAGGAGGCATGGCGGCATGGAGCACGAACTCTCGGGAGGAGCCCTCGGTGTGGACCCCAGGGGGGACGACCCACACCTTCATGACTCGTCGGCGCTAACGGCGGCGCCGCCCGTGGCGATCAGCATCGACTCCTTCAAAGCCCTCGATGTTGGCGTACAAGGGAAGCGGGAACCCCTGCGGTGGCCGCTCGCACCAGGGCCTCGACACCACCTGATGGGCCCCCTCGTCCCGGCGGCGGAGGGCGAGCCGTTTCTTCGGCGGGAGCGGGTCTGGTTCCTCCTGGGGAGCCTTTCCCTTCTCTGCCGCCAAGAACCGGCGGATCGGAGCCATCGCGGCAAGACGGAGCAAGGACCGGAAGAAGGAGAAGCAAGAAGAGATGAAGTGGAAGGGCGCGCGCCGCACCGTACTTATAGCCGGCAAAGGCCAATCGTCAGCCTCCACGATCGCAGGTAATCATGACCCGCTTTGCATGTAGGGACTTGTCCAGTCCGTGCAGTTGCCGAGGCGCCATGGGGAAGTGGAGACGCCCACGCCCAATCAACCGCCATGCGGCGCCCAAGGCCGCAGGCTATTATGGCCCATGGCGCTTCGCCCTTGCCCTTTCGCCTCCCTGCATGGCCAAGTCTGGGCGCGCCTTGGGCCCGGGGGCTACTATCGGCGTTCTGGGAACAGGGGTCCCTAGACTTGCCTGCCTGCGGCCTGCAGCGTGGCTCAAAGGGGGGCCCAGCGCGTCCATTCTTCATCAACACAGACCCAAGACCCGCGCGAGGGGCCAAGCCTCGTGGGGCGGATGACATAGAGCTTCCTTAGGCATGGCCTCATCAGGCGAAGAGATCAAGGCGGGGTACCTCACGAGGTGCCCATGATGCAAGCCATGATGACCAAGGGTGCCAGGCGGGCGCCAGCCCGCGCAGTGTCCTCCTTTCCTCTTTGGTGCAAAGGGAGCAAGCGCAGGCGAGAGCATCAAGCAAAGGCATCCGTTTCGGTGCAACGAGACCAATACCAGCCCAACGGCAGGGAGGAAGTCATTGTGGAGCCCAAGCTAGCGTCACCACCAGAGCCTTTGGCAGGCGAGGACCAACTTTAGTCAGGATAAGTGTACCCGATGTTCCCCTTCAAAATGGCAAATTGTTGGCGCCCTTCCCGCTCAATATTTGGGAAGAGGCCCACGGCCTTTGCCTATAAATATGACTAGCCACCCCTAGGGTAGAGAGAGAGAGAGGAGATGAGCTGAGAGAAGAGATCAGAGAGGATAGAAGGAGACCAGATCGGCAAGAGAGAGAGAGAGAAGGGTGACTGAACTCCTCCTAGCAGTTCATCCCCCCAGCCAAGAACAGACCCTCGCGAGGCTGTTCTTCCTTGTATTGTTCATCATCATCAGCCCAAGAGGCAATCCACCACGCCACACACTGGAGTAGGGTATTACACCACAACGGTGGCCCAAACCAGTATAAACCCTGTGTCTCTTGTGCTGTTCTTTCCATAGCTTAGATCTTAGCGAGGCAGAGGGGTGCAGGTAGGTAGAAGGCGAAATCTCCGCGCGCACACCAGTGTTCGAACCTCAAGGGTCTGCCGGGACCCGAAACCCAACAGCGGCCCCCTCCTCCTCCTCCCTCTCCGGCAGCCCCCTCCTCCCTCTGGTGGCCCCCTCCTCCTCCTCCCTCTCCGGCGGCCCCCTCCTCCTCCTCCCTCTCTGGTGGTCCCCTCCTCCTCCTCTCTCCTCCTCCACCTCCCTCCTCCTCGTCCTTCCTCCTCCTCCTCCCACCTCCACCTCCCCCTTTCTGTAAATAGAATAGGATGTTTTTAGAATTTTTAGATTTTTTTAAGTAAATGTAGGTTTTAGTATATTCTGGTTTTAGAAAATCTGAATAAGTAATTTGAATAGAATAAAATATGAAATTGAAAATTTTTAGTAAATGTAGGTCTTTTGAATAGAATAGGAAATTTTTTTAGAAATTTTTGAATATGTAATTTTGAATAGAGTAAAATATGAAATTGAAAAAATTGGTAAATGTAGGTCTTTTGAATAGACTACGAAATTTTTAGAAAATTTGAATAAGTAAATTTGAAAAGAATAGGAAATTATAAGTAAATTTGAATAAGAAACTTTGAAAAGAATAGGAAATTATAAGTAAATTTGAATAGAATATTCAATGTAGCTTAGCGAGTTTCACTAAGTCCTAAGATGACGATAATAACATTTTTTTATATTTTGTTTTTGTAGAGATCAAGGAGCCCCTGCATCATCCCCGCCGTCGTCCCGGTCACTGACCCCCTCTGACCTCTATCGAGGTGAGACCACCCACCCCATGTTGTTAATTTAATTTAGGTATTTTAGGTGTTTAATCATAGAATAACATAATATGAACCCTTGTAATGATCAAAGCATGTTTAAAATGTAGGTTTTTAATTCGGTGTAGTTAATAGAGTTTAGGTGTATATCTTGAATGCTTATTGAATGCTCATATGATGTAGATATAAACATGTATATATTGTGTTGCTCAAATATGATATGTGCTTGCCCAAGTGGTCAGCCATGTTTGCAGGTTACACCTCCTATAGTGGCCTATGTTTTGCCGGAGTGTTGATTAATTTCCTTTCAGGCAAATTTCAGGCGCTCGATATGTGCTTTTTTAGCAAAGGTCATGCCGGATTTTTTTGTGAATTCTGGCATGACTTGTGCTAGAATATGTAGGAAATATTGAGTGGCCTGGATTTTCTCGAAAAATAATTAAACAACATTTCGGGTTTACTTTAACTCTGCCGAAGCTCCATCACCGAAGGTCGAAAAATTAGCGAGGGAGTGTATCCACCATATATGAGAGAGAACGAACAAGCCCGACTGTTGTCGTGGGGATCGTTTCTCCTTATTTTCCTCGAGCTAGACCTTTGTTATGCACTAGGGAAAGGAGGAGTAACGACCATCACCGACAGTCGCAAATGTCAGAGAGGAATCAGTGAGGGAGAGTCTCCACCATGTAGACTCGGCAGACCGATAGTCAACCCATGATGAATAATAATGATCTAATTTAATTTTTATAGTACATATATTGAATTGTACAAGTTTAATCTTTGAACTATGAACGTAGGAATTGTCACCATCGAACGACGAAAGTCTCCCCCGGGAGTGCAACTAGTGCAACGACGACCGAGGTCTGTGCCACAGGCGTCACCTGGACGAAGATCGACGCTTCAGCATTAAGCTCCAGGAGACCTTCGATGTTGAAACGGTACGCAATGACGAAAAGTGTTTTTTTCATAATTAAGCATGACTTCAACTATTTCTAGGTGTCATTTTCATCTTTTACAATTTGAGTAGCTTATCCCATGCCATGCAAGACGCTATGTCTTGGAGAGGATGGGTTTTGAAGACCATGAAAATTTCGAAACAAAGAAAATTCACCTAAGGACCCATCATGATGTGGATTTTGAAGTAAATCTGTATAATTCTAAGAGCGTAACCCATTTTGGTTGCAAAAATTGGGAAGCACTTTGCAAGATGTATGGTTTTTAGGAGGGTATTCTTGTCACCATGGATCTTGGTGATACTAACATCGACCAAGACAATATGGACATTTGGGTCCTTGTTGATACGCTTCCAATTCTATCGCTATGTGAGTTTCTCAAACATAGTTATTAACTAATTTATATTGTTCATTCAAAATAGTTGACAGCTTATTTCCATTGACAGCTTATTTTCGTTGTTCAAACAATGTGCGGAACATGGTAGACAGAACCTACTACACCAATGGCTCTGAGTTAACTTATCAGGAAAAAAATCATCTGGCCGCATTTTGTACTGATCTTGAGAATTACAATATCTATTATAAAACTCCTCCACATTACGGTCAATACGTGCCACTAGTGCACGTGTTGAACTACGGTAACATCCATGGAGATGTCATGGTAAGACTTTTTAGTAATACGACATCCGTGCATCTTTTGCATAAATTCTTTTAAAACTTAAGTACATTGCTATCTACGAAGTTATTACTCTGTGTTTCAACAGAAAATCCCGAATGATTGTGTGCCTCATTTGATGTATCAGAATGGTCACCTTGTTGTTTTGAACATACAACCAGGTCATCATACGAATATCACATGTCCATATGGGATTTCTAAAACAAGTGGAGACATGAAAATCAAAGAATGGAAAAAATGTATGGATAGTGATAAGGAGGTACTTGGAAGCAACATTGTGCGAAAGGCAAGAATTGAAGACAGGATAATATCCATTCTCCATAATGGAGTGTCAGGGCCTATCTTGTTTTATGCTATTTTACCTAAGAGAAGGTAGTAGGTCCTAGTTAATAATACTCATGATTATGTGCTAAGAACAATTAAGTAGGATTGGTTAGATGACTATGATGATGATGTGGTATCAAGTAGAAGTTGTATGATCGATGATGATGAGCATGACTTGTTATTATTGATACTAATGATGAATTATTAATTATTATGATCAATGATGCATGATGCTAAGTTGGTATATGAGCATGATTGCTTATTACATATAACAGTGGGTGAAATGAACCTAGATTAGATACAAGTGAAGGCAAGATGTGGTGCACATCGAAAGTACTACTAATCCAAACTAGATCAATTTTGGATTAGAGTACTACTTTCGACATGCACCACATGTTGCCTCCACTTGAATCTAGTCCATGTTCATTTCACCCACCGTTATATAATAAGTAATCATGGTCATAAAATCATATGATGAAAGTACTGTATATAAAACCACACAATGGAAATAAGTTGTATTTTTAAAAATACAGGAAAATTTAGCAGCAGCGCTTTTTAGAACAAGCGCTACTGCTACTTACAAGTAGCAGTAGCGCTCCCTTTCCAGCGCTACTGCTACTAGTTAGCTGCAGCGCCTTAGTGGTAGCGCTGGACCCAGCGCTACTGCTATGCATATTTCAAGCGCTACTACTAGGGTTTTCCCTTGTAGTGGGATGTGGGCGACGTCGAAGACGACGAGCTCGGTGTGGTAGTTGGCGCGCTGACCGAAGGTGACAGGGAGACGAACTTTCCCTATCGGGGTGGTGGAGCCGTCAGTCACTCCTGAGAAAGGCTTGATGGGCTGAAGCTGATCATATGGCACTTGAAGGCTGTCGAACATCTCGACGGATAGGACACTGAGCCCTACGCCTCCGTCGATGAGGGTCTTGGTGACTTGGACATTGCTGATGACGGGTGAACAGAGCATCAGGAGGACGTCGGCGGTTGCCGCGCATTTGAGCTGGTCCGCCGAGCTGAAGGTGATGGCGTACTTGGACCATCTGAGCGGGCGCGCGGCCTCGAGCTTGGGGAGGGCTGCATTCACCGCACGAGAGAACTTCTTGAACATGCGCTGGGACGCCGGGGCCTGAGCACCACCCAAGATGCAAGCGATAGCGCGCGGCTCCTGGAAGCCCCCAGTCCCTTCGTCTTGTTGGTGGTCATCGTTCCTCCTTGGTGGTGGCGGTAGCAGAGGGAGACCAGGATTACCCTAAGGTCGGTCCTCGCGAGGCTGGTCCCTCCAGGCGCCCTTAGGAGGCTGGTCCTACCAACGGTCCTTGCGAGGCTGGTCGCGCCACTGCTGGTGGGGCCCACGGTTGTCCCAACGTCCTCCACCTCATCCGCTTCCTCGGCCGTAGCCCCAGTTGTTGCGCTCGGGGCATCGACCAAAGCTTCCATCTTGAATGGATCTGAGCTCTTGACAATCGTTTGTGTTGTGGCCTCGCACGTTGTGGAAGGCGCAGAATGTACGGCTGGCCTTGGATGACTCGGGAAGGTCCCGGCCGCGCTTTGTGCATGGCTGTGCCGCGAGTACGGCCACTCCCTTGCGCTTCACGTCCTTTACCTTGGCCTTCTTCTCCTCTGGATATGCAGCAAAGAGCTTGAGGAGGGAGAGACACCCCTCCTCAGCTCTTGCACACTTGGTCACTATGTTGAATAGCTCCAGAGTCGTGCACAGCTCCTCGTGGATGGCGAGCTCCTCCATCATCTTGATGTCGACGCCATTGGAAAATGCTGAGATGATGGCCTCATCCGTCACCTTGGGGATCTTGAGATGCATGCTGTTGAAGCGCTAGATGTACTTCTGCAGGGTCTCTCCTGGCTGTTGCTTGATGCGGCGCAGTTCACCCACAGCCGAAGGCCGGTCGTGTGTGCCCTGGAAGCTAGCAACGAAGTGGTCGCACATCTCACCCCAGGAGGAGATCGAGCCTGGAGGCAGGTTTAGGAGCCACGAGCGGGCGCCATCCTTGAGAGCCATGGGAAACCAGGATGCCATGACCTTTTCATCATTGTTGGCCGCCTTGATGCTCAGCTCGTAAAGCTGCAGGAATTCTGTGGGGTCAGGGGTGCCGTTGTAGCGAGGTGGCAGGTCTGTCTTGAACTTGCCTGGCCAGACAATGCTACGCAGCTCGGGAACGAAGGTGCGGCACCCTGCGGTGGCCACCGGGGCCCTCTACAGGGGCGGAGCCTGCCCTTGATTTCCGCGCACCACCGCCACTTGCAGTGTGCGGTCTTTTCGTGGCGCCAGGAGTGCCGCAGCATTTTCTTGCATTTGGGGAACTTCCCGGCAGCTTCCTTCTTCGTGCAGGGCAAACGGTGCGGTGGATCACGCCTAAGCCTGGGAATAGTTTCACATCCAAAGCAAAACTAGTCCAACCCATAGCACTACACGCCTGGGATCCAAACCAAACCGATCGAAAATGAATCAGCTAGAACCCAGGCCAAACCAAACTGTATGTTTTTTCAACCCAACCTCATGCAAACCGTTTCGGATTTTTGGATCGAGACCACAAGCTCACACCATGGATGAAGCCAAACGTGAAAAGGGCATAGGCAATTAACGAGCAAGCCCAATCAGACATAATGATTTTTGAAGTAATTTGGGAAATCCAACCAAGCCAAGCCTGCACAGTTTGGTAGTCATCAACATCTCTACCTATAGAGGTGAGAGGGGGCACAACCACCAGCCGCGAAAGGCTCAGCATTAGGCAGGTGCCACCGGTGGCAACGGCACTAAGAGCATCTACAGCCGGTCGCCCTAGACCCGTCTTATATGCCCGGGCGAGCCGCCCAGTCACTTATCGGTCACAAAATTTCAACCCAGACGGCCCTCAAATGTTCGGGCTGACCGACACCCTCATATTCATTCCAATATGAGGCAGATACAAGGGCGCCCGACACGTAGGACTGACGAAGGGGTCCCAGATGGACTCGGTCGGAAACCCGGCAAGGATGCCTCCTCCGTCACTGCGTTGTGAGCACCGCGTGGCACCGCTCTGGCTCGCCGCTCGAGTCCAAATTCTTCTATTTACCCAGGCCGGCGTACCACAACCCTAGCACATCCACCTCCCCCCTCCATTGCCGCATGTTGTCGGGCTACCTCCGGACTCGCCGGAGCCGGAGGAGGAGGAGCAGTCGGGGAAAGAGGAAGGAGAGGAGCTGGCTCCGATGGAGGTGGAGGAGGCGGAGCAGTTGGGGGAAGAGGAGTGAGAGGAGCTGGCTCCGAGGACGTGGAGGAGGCGGAGCAGCCGGAGCTGTCAGGCTTCAACATGGAGCAGGCGGAGGCGGTCACCCGAGCGGAGGACATGACAGGGCAGTAGATGAAGCCTATGTGGAGGCCAACCGGGCGTTCCTCCATCAGGAGTAGGTGGCGTTCAATGCGCTTTTCACCGAACTGGACGTGGAGATGGAGGAGGAGGAGGGTGGAGCGGACGCGTTGGAGGAGCTGGAGCTGCAGTTATCGCCCATGCTGCCGGAGCCGGGCACTTGGATCGTCAACATCTTTGATGATGAGTAGCTAGGTGATCGATGTAGTATGTAGATTTATTTTAGTTGCATGTCCTTGTATGAATTTAAGAATCTTGTATGAGATATCCGGATGCAACTACTGAAATCTGAGGCGTGCCTCAGTGACTATCTACGGACGTGACCGGACGCGTTCGCGGATGTTTAATGAGCCATATTTGCAAACTTTGATAGTAGATGCTGTCTAACCAGCGCAAGGCTGATGGAATCGCTGGTCTCGTATAGAGGTACAGTTGAATTGGTCACTCGATCCAGTTTTTGTCTATGGATTGAAACGGATTCTGACTGTTCGGTCTCTGTCCAGACCAAACGAAGCCAATCTAGTATAATTGCTAAAGCCCACACTAGACCAAACTACCATAGGTGCTCAGCTCATCTAATCCAACCCAAAGCAAACCAATGGGAAAACCGAACTGAAACTTCAATTTGAGTCCAAATCATTCCTAGGTTTAATCACACCGCGGGGCTGCACGTCTTCGGGCGAGCACGCCGTATTGACGCGAAGGAGGCGGAGGCGCTCCGTGAGCCACGCGTCTCGGTGCGAGGGCACCGTTTTGATGCGGAGGAGACGGAGGCGCTCCATGAGCTACATCGTCCGCAGCTAGAGGTGGGCGAGGCAGCGAGAGGGATGGTGCAGGAGAGCCTCCAGCGGCGCTGACGAGCTCGGAGATGTGGTCCAACCAGTCCTCGTAGAGGTCATCGACTCGGAGTTAATGCAGGAGCTCGCGTGCCATGAGCAGTGCGGCCTGCGCGTCTGTGGGTGTGCGGCGAGTGTGAGACGATGAGCTGGCCGGAGTCAGCGACGGGGTGGCAGTGCGGTCGTCCCGCCGCACAGAGGGTTGCAGTGAGGACGCCTGCTGCTCGTTTGCCGCTGGGCCGGTAGCGGCTTTGGCAACAGAAGATGGAGAACGACGGGTAGGCCCACCGACAGGGGCTGTCAGAGCGACACGGGCGGCGAGGGCAGCCCGGCGCTCGGCGCGGGCTCGGCACGCGTCCTACATGGATGTGGTGGAATGATGGGACGCGGATGAACTGACGGAAAGCTTCAGCGCACCCCTACCTGGCACGCCAAATGTAAGATTTCATGTTCTGGCAGAACCCTTGAGGTTCGAACAGTGGTGTGCGCACGATGATCTCTGCCCCTCTAGCTCACACCCTCACCGCAATCTCAAGTCTTAGCGTGTCGAACCCGCAGAACAAGGGACGCAAGATTTATACTGGTTCGGGCCACCGATGTGGTGTAATACCCTACTCCAGTGTGGTGTGGTGGATTGCCTCTTGGGTAGAGGATGAATAGTTACAAGGGAAGAACAACCTCCTCAGGAGAGGTGCTCTTGTGCTTAGTCAGCTCATGCCATTCCGGATCATGTCTTCTAAGGCGGTGGCTAGTCCTATTTATAGAGGCCAGGGTCCTCTCCCCAAATATTAGGCGGTAAGGGATTCCATAACGGCCAGTTTGAAGGGGGATAGCTAGTACAAGCTATCCTGACAAAAGATGGTCTTCGTCTGCCAAAGGCTGTGGTGGTGACGCCGTCCTGGGCTCCACGGTGACCTCCGTCCTGCCGTCCTGCTGGTCCTGGTCTTGTTGCACCGATATGGAAACCTTTGCTTGATGCCTCGGGACTCCGAGCCTACACTTGCTTCTTTAGCACCAAAGAGAAAACAAGGACACTGTGCGCAGGCGCCTGCCTGGCGCCCGCCTGGCCTTGGTCGTCATGGCTTGTGTCACGGGGACCTCGCGAGGTGCCCCTTGCCTTGATCTCTCCGCCCCTCACGAGCCAGCCTTGTGAGGCCGCCCCCAAGGAGGTCTTGCCTCATCCGCCTCGCGAGGCTTGGCCCTTGCGAGGGTCTTCCGTGTTTGCTGGTGACGATGGGCCATGGAGGGCCGCTGGTGGAGCCACGCCGTGGGCCGCAGGCAAGCAAGTCTTGGGACCCCCATTCCTAGGACGCCGACAGCAACCTTCGTATCTACCTCCACTATGCGGCATCGAACACGGAATCAACCTCATTCCCGGTGCACCATTACCGAACAAGGCACCCTACCGCATCAACCCCGAAGAAACCAAGGAAATGCAAAGGCAAGTACAACAACTCACTGACAATGGGCATGTATGTGAAAGCTTAAGTCATTGTGTCCTTCCGGGAATCCTTGTGCCTAAGAAATACGGTAGTTTTTGCATGTGTTCCGATTGTCGTACTATCAATGCTATGATTCTACGTTATCGTTACCCCATTCCACGCCTTGACGATATGCTAGATGAGCTTAGCCGAGCCACCATTTTCTAAGATTGATCTTAAGAGTGGCCATTACGAAATTCGCATCCAAGAAGGTGATGAATGGAAAACTGCTTTCAAAACCAAGTTTGGCTTGTATGAATGGCTAGTTATGCCTATGGGCTTATTCGAAGCACCCGTCAGTTTTATGCGTGTGATGCATTATGTTCTTCGCCCTTACATTGGGTATTTGTTGTGGTCTACTTTGATGATATTCTTGTGTTCAACGTGTATCTAGAACATCGTGTCACCCATCTTAGAACCGTTTTGCAAATTCTAAGAAAAGAGCACCTTTATGCTAATATGGACAAATGCCTTTTTGGTGTTTCGAAGCTTGTTTTCTTAGATTTTGTTGTGTCATCTAAGGGTGTTCATGTAGATGAAGCTAAAATTGATGCTATCAAAACATGGTCACAATCAACCAACTTGCAACAAGTGCGTAGATTCCTTGGCTTAGCCGGTTTCTATCATAGATTCATTAAGGAGTTTAGCACTATTGCATCTCCTTTGCATGCCTTGAGTAAGAAGAATGCATCATTTGTTTGGGTACCATCCCAAGATACTGCATTTCATGAGCTTAAGAATTTGCTTACACATGCTCCTTTGCTTGCCTTGACCAATTTTGACAAAACTTTTCAAGTTCATAACGATGCTAGTGGCAATGGTATATGAGGTGTGTTAATGCAAGAGAAGAACCCCATAGCTTACTTCAGTGAGAAACTTTCTAGCGCGCAACTTAACGATCCCATCTATGACAAATAATTATATTCTTTAGTGAGAGTCTTGCATGTGTGGGAACATTATCATCGCCCTCATGAATTTGTCATCCACACGAATCATGAAACACTTAAATACCTTAAGGGTCAATCTAAATTGAATAAGCAACATGCCAAATGGAGTGAGTTTATTGAGTCTTTTCCTTATGTTATCAAGTACATCAAAGGTAAGGAAAATTTTGTGGTGGACGCTCTTTCCCGCAAATGCATGCTTGTCACCCAACTTGAATTGCATGTCATTGTCGAATTTCAGGTTCCGGCAAAACCCTTGAGGTTCGAACACTAGGGACCGCACAAAGATCTCTCTCCACAGCTCATGCTCTCGCAACGATCCTAAAGCCTAACTCGCAGTACCCGCAGAACAAGGGACAAAAGAGTTTATACTGGTTCGGGCCACCGATGTGGTGTAATACCCTACTTTAGTGTGGTGTGGTGAATTGCCTTGTAGGCTGAGGATGAACAAGTACAAGGGAAGAACAGCCTCCCGAGGAGAGGTGTTCTAGACCTTGGTGAGCTAGTGCATATGTGGGTGGAATGGATCCGATCCAAGATCAGATGATGCCTACTGTGGTGGCTAGTCCTATTGATAGGGGCCCTGGTCCTCTTCCCAAATATTAGGTGGGAAGGGATCCCACAATGGCCAATTTGAAGGGGGACAACTAGTACAAGCCATCCTGACAAAAGGTTGTCTTCGCCTAACAAAGGCTCTGGTGCTTGAACTTGACGATGGCCGCGACGAGCACGAGGGTGTAACACCCATGATGCAACTATATCTCCCACGTGTGGAGGCACGACTTAGAGGCATAACCGCATGGTGGGTTAGTCGCAAGTGGGGTAATCTTCACACAATCCCATGTACTGAATAAGAAAGGGATAAAGAGTTAGCTTACAATCGCCACTTCACACAAATAACATGTTAAACATACATCATCTAGAGTACAATCAAAGGTCTGACTACGAAACTAAAATAAAAGAAGACAACCCCAAATGCTAGATCCCCGATCGTCCCAACTGGGCTCCACTACTGATCATCAGGAAACGAAACATAACAACAACCAAGATCTTCATCGAGCTCCTACTTGAGCTTGTGTTGCGTCACCTACACTGGTATCATCGGCACCTGCAACTGTTTGGAAGTAACCGTGAGTCACGAGGATTCAGCAATCTCACACCCGCGAGATCAAGACTATTTAAGCTTATGGGTAGGATAAGGTAATGAGTGGAGCTGCAGCAAGCGCTAAGCAAATATGGTGGATAACATACGCAAATAGGAGTGAGAAGAGAAGCAACACAACGGTCAAGAAGCTAGAAGTGACCAAGAAGTGATCCTGAAACTACTTACATTCATACATAACACAAAACCGTGTTCACTTCCCGGACTCCGCCGAAAAGAGACCATCAGGGCTACACACGCGGTTGATTCATTTTAATTAAGTCATGTGTCAAGTTCTCTACAACTAGATATTAACAAATTCCCATCTGCCACATAACCGCGGCATGGCTCTTGAAAGTTTATACCCTGCAGGGGTGTCCCTACTTAGCCCATCACAAGCTCTCACGGTCAATGAAGGATATTCCTTCTCCCAGAAAGACCCGATCAGTCTCGGAATCCCAGTTGCAAGACATTTCGACAATGGTAAAACAAGACCAGCAAAGCCACCCGACTATGCTGACAAATCCTGATAGGAGCTGCCCATATCTCATTCTCAGGGCACACTAGATACATCAAGCTACAAGTAAAACCAGCCCTCAAGTTTCCCCGAGGTGGCCCTGCAGGCTTCCCGGTTCGGACCAACGCTCATAGGAGCACTGGCCCTGGGGGTAAAATAAAGATGACCCTCGGGCTTGCGAAAATCCAAGGGAAAAGGCTTAGGTGGCAAATGTTAAAACCAAGGTTGGGCCTTGCTGGAGGAGATTTATTCAAAGCGAACTGTCAAGGGGGTCCCATAACCCCAACCACGTAACGAACGCAAAATCAAGGAACATTACACTGATATGACGGAAACTAGGGCGGCAAGAGTGGAACAAAACACCAGGCAAAAGGCCGAGCCTTCCACCCTTTATGAAGTATGTAGATGCATTAAATTAAATAAGAGATATTGGGATATCCCAACATATCCATGTTCCAACATGGAACAAACTTCAACTTCACCTGCAACTAACAACGCTATAAGAGGAGCTGAGCAAAAGCGGTAACATAGCCAAAAATGGTTTGCTAGGAAGGTGGGTTAGAGGCTTGACAAGGCAATATGGGACGCTTGATTTAACAAGTGGTAGGTAGAGCGACATAGCGATAGAACGATCAACTAGCAAGCAAAGATAGAAGTAATATTGAGGGTATGGTCATCTTGCCTGCAATGTTCTCAGAGTTGTCAAAAGCTTGATCCTCATTAGCGTACTCAATAGGTTCCTCGTTCATGTACTCGTCTCCCTGCTCTACCCAAAGCAAGAACACAAGCAATGGAACAACAATCAATCACGGTGCAATGCACAAACAACATAATGCAATACATGGCGTGATATGCAAGACATGATATGCAATGAATATGCATGCTCCGGAAGGGAAAGAATGATCAAGGCATCAACATGGCAACCCATGTATGCCGCTGGAAAGATGAGGTTATTTCGGTCGAAATCGATATAAGGATCGCCAAAAACGGATAACAAGATTGATGTTATTCTACGATTAACAACATGCTAGCACTTAGAATGCAACAAGAAACTAAGCTACTACACTCCAACATAGCAACAAAGCATACTTGTAATGCACCGGACACACCCGCCGGTGGTTGTTACTCCTGGCGGGATCAAGACTGGCCCCACAGATCAATACTAGTCTTTTCTGCGCACTTTGTCCTCACTCATGCGCACCTAGGAGCAACTTCTCGATCGGTCACCCATCCTAAAACTACTCCAAGCTGAGCAGACTTAACTTTCGAGTTCTGTCTGAATGGGCTCATGGAAAAGAAAGAATTCCTTATTGATATGAGTAGTCTATCATCCCTAATAAGCCAGGCTATCACATACACCCCACTCAGAGGACCGATGTCCTCGTCGGGCTCACATACACCCCCACTCAGAGGACCGACATCCTCGTCGGGCCACATGAACGTTCCCTCTTGGCACATACATCTGTGCTTCTAGTCCAGCACATGTGCCATGCTGTGTGCCAGGACGGGTCACAAACGTCATGCATAACATGACGGCGCACCTGTCCGCAAACATCTATGTAACAGCGAGGGTCAGCTCTGATACCAACTTGTAACACCCACGCTGCGGCTATATCTCCCACGTGTCGAGGCATGACTTAGAGGCATTAACCGCATGGTGGTTTAGTCGCAAATGGGGTAATCTTCTCACAATCCCATGTACTGAATAAGAAAGGGATAAAGAGTTGTCTTACAATAGCCACTTCACACAAATAACAAGTTAAACATATATCATCCAGAGTACAATCAAAGGTCCGACTACGGAACCAAAATAAAAGAAGAAAACCCCAAATCCTAGATCCCTGATCGTCCCAACTGGGCTCCACTACTGATCATCAGGAAACGAAACATAACAATGACCAAGATCTTCATCGAGCTCCCACTTGAGCTCGGTTGCGTCACCTGCTCTGATACCAACTTGCAACGCCGACCCTGTGGTTATGCCTCTAAGTCGTGCCTCTGCACGTGAGAGATATAGCCGCATCATGGGCGTTACAGAGGGTGACCCTCCCCTCGGCGGCGACCGCGGCTCGCCCAGCTATGGCAGCTCCTCCTCCGGCGAAAGCTCCAATAGCGGCAGCTACAACCAGCCGTCGGGCCCGCTTCGAGGATGGTGGCGGGTCATCCCACCGTCGCGCCCCGATGAAGCGCTATGAAGGCTCTGGCTAAGTCCAGGGCAGACCCTCATGAGCAGCCGCGTTGTAGGAGCCGCTTTTGCTTGTCCTTTCCTCCCCTTTCCCCTGCATTGTCACAAACAAATTCGGGGCCCTGCAAGGGCGTGTAATGAACCGTGGTGCTTATGTTGCTTTTATGGTGTGTTTATTGTTTCCGGTTTGTGTCATGAGATCTATGCCTTATACGGGTTTAGGGGGTGTAACGCCCTAGACACACCTGTCGGTGGTCGTTACTCCTAGCGGGATCTAGACTGGCCCCACAAATCAATACTAATCTTTTCTACACACTTTGTCCTCACTAATGTGCACCCGGGAACAACTTCCCTGTCGATCACCCATCCTGAAACTACTCCAAGCTGAGCATGCTTAAATTTGGAGTTTTGTCTCAGTGGGCTCCCGGATAAGAAGGAATTCCTTATTGATATGTGTAGTCTATCATCCCTATTAAGGCAGGCTATCACATGGGGGTAACTTAGCTCGTTGCGTCTGGGGCAGCTTTGACCTCATGAGGGCGCACGTCTTTGGGTACCTCGTGGGGCTTCCCCTATGTTGATTTGGGTGACATCACGAAGCTGCAAAAATTCGTTAAGAAATCCATAACCTTTCTTGCGCAAAGCCTCAGGTATGGGCTGGTAATGGCCAAACGCACTGCGTCGCGATACCCGTGGGGCACATACTAAAAAGGGGATGCACCGACCACAAGCTCGGACGAGGATGCCTCGCGGAGACCAGTGAAGTGCGCACGCGCGTACTGCCTGTCTAGCCTCCCTCGTGGCACGTGCAAGGGAGAGCACCAGGAAACTGCCGTTCTCCCTGGCGAAGAAACAATGGCCCGAGGGGAGAAACGGAAAGAAGAGGGGGTCCAACCAAACCAACGAGACACGCCAGAACTCCAAATTTCATTAAAGGCAAAGGGGCAAGCCAACTTCAGAAAGAAAATGAACAGCCGCGTCCGGCACCTAGTCTAGTCTTCTCACCAGCACGGAGCTAAGTGCTGCCACTAGGACGTTGGCGGAGCCCCCGAGGCCCGAGGGCGGCACTCCTGAGACTCCGGAGCGTGTACAGCCCCACTCATTATTACGTGAGAGTGTCACGAGCGGAGACCTTCACAGGCACTAGGGCTTGCTTCATGGGTAGAACTTCCGGAGGTGCTGGATGTTCCAGGCATTCTAGATGGGGATCATGTTCTGCGTCTCCAGGCGCGTGGCGCCAGGCCTGGAGACGCGGGCGATCCTAAACGGGCCCTCCTACATGGGTGAGAGCTTGTGCAACCCTTCCCTGGAGAACACCCGCCTCAGGACGAGATCACCTACCTCGAGCATCTTGGAGCGGACACTGCGATAGTGGTATCATCGCAACGCCTGCTGGTATCTTGCTGCTCGGAGTGAGGCATCACGGCGGCGTTCCTCCCCCAGCATAAGGTCCATCCCCCGCATGGCGTCCTGCTGCATCTCATCAAACTCTGGGACCCACGCGGAGCGATGCTTGACCTCGTGAGGAGAACCGCTTCTGCTCCGTAGATGAGGAATAAAGGGGTCTCGCTTGTTGGTTTGCTGGCGGTGGTGCGGATGGACCACATCACGGACTGGAGCTTGTCGTGCCAGCCCCTGCCACCGGCCTCGAGCTTCTTCTTGAAGGACCTAGTGTTGAAGCCTCTTTGGACCTCCGTGTTGGCGCGTTCGGCTTGGCCATTGCTCCTGGGGTGTGCAACCGAAGCGTAGCAGATCTTCGTTCCAAGGTTAGTACAATATGTGTTGAAGAGATTTCTAGTGAACTGTGAACTGTTGCGGTGATGATCCGGTTAGGGACCCCGAACTGGATCATGAGGCCCTTTATGAACTTAACTGCGGACCCGGCCGGGATGGTGCGGACGGCCTCCACCTCTGCCCATTTGGTGAACTTGTCGATGGCGACGTAGAGGTATCGGTAACCCCCAGGCGCTCGAGGGAACGGGCCTAGAATATCCAGCCCCCAGACTGCAAAAGGCCATGAGAGCGAGATGGTCTAGATGCTTTGAGCCGGCTGATGGATCCGCTTGGCATGGAATTGGCAGGCCTTGCAAGACATTACCAGCTCGATCGCATCGTTGAGTGCCGTGGGCCAGTAGAACCCACTACGGAACACCTTTTCGACCAGGGTACGCGACGAGGAGTGATGCCCGCAGTCCCCACCATGTATGTCAGCCAGCAGCTCGCTCCCCTGCTCCCTGGAGATGCATCTCAAGGAAACATCATTTGGTCATTTTCTGTACAGATTACCGTCCTGGATGCAGTATGTCGTAGCCTGCCGGGCCACACGCTCCGTGTCTTCCACCTTCTCCGGCAGCGTCCCATGCACCAGATACGCCTTGAATTCCCTGGTCCAGCACCCCTCTTGAGACTCGAGTGCCAGGAGCAGACGCGCTCCTGAGGCTAGGCCGCAAGTAAGAGCTCCCGAGGCTGGTGGCTGAGGGAGTTCTTCGCGGGGTGATGTAGTATCCGCGGTCGCAGGGGTCGCCGAAGGCTTGAAGAGTCGCTCTTCGAAGACACCAGGTTCTTGGGGTAACTGCCTTTACGCCCTCTTGGCGATTTCATCAGCCTCCTTGTTGGTGCCACGTGGGACGTCCTACTATTCTAGGCCCAAGAATTGCTTCTCCATCTTACACACCTCCGCGAGGTACGGTTCCATGTGCTCGTCCTTTGGTTCATACTCCTTGTTGGAGAAGTTGACGTGGAGCTGGGAATCACCCTTGATGGTGAGACACTTCACTCCCAAGGCCGCCAATGCCTTGAGGCCGGCGATCAACTCCTCGTACTCCACAATATTGTTGGAGACCTTCTCGCCCTACTGGAAGCAGAGCTGCATGGCATAGTAGAGCTTATCTTGGGTGGGCAAGATGAGCACGGCTCCAGCCCCCGCGCCTTGGCGCGCGAAGGCGCCATCGAAGTACATGACCCAACAATCCAGTGCTTCACTTCTTCGCGAGATAGACAGGCCCCTGCCATCTTCAGGTTCCGGGACGTCGGTCCATTCGGCCATGAAGTCAGCTAGGGCGGCCCCTTGATGACCCTGGTTGTGCTGAACTCGAGCCAAAATGCCTGAAGTTCGATATTCCACTCGGCGACCCTTCCCACGGCATTAGGCTCCAGAGCACCCTCTCCAATGGGTAAGATGAGACGACTTTGATCAGGTGGCCTTGGAAGTAATGGCGCAGCTTACGTGAGGCCACCAGGAGCGCGAGCAGAAGCTTCTGTGGCATTGGGTACCGCACCCTCGCATCTCGCAGCACCGTGATGACGAAGTACACCAGGTGCTCGACGACTGCGGGAGCATCGATGGAGACTGCACTTGCCGGAGGTTGGGGCACCTCCTGAGGTGATGGGACCTCAGGAGCCTAGTCTTCCCGGGCCTGATCATTTTTTGATATTGTCGCAGCCTCTGTGGTATCCTCTTGGTGCCGTATCGCCCCGGCTAGAGGTGCGGTACGGCATGGAGGGCCCTTGGCTTGGCGCTCTTCCTGGGCATGGGGTTGCCGTCATAGCGTGGAGGCAGATCCGGCTTGAACTTTTCTGACCAAACGACAGTGCGCAGCTCGGGAGTGAAGGCTCGACAGCCTACTGTGGTCACCGGAGCCCGTCGTGGTGGTGGAACCTGGTCTTGGTACCCACGCACCGCCAATACAGGCGGCGTGTGGTCCTTATGTGTTGGTGCGGGGAGTGCAGGAGCATTTTCCTGCGGTTGGGGAACTTCTTGGCAGCTTCTTTCTTCATGCGCGGGCACGCGGCATGGCAGATCATGCCACGGGACCGCACGTCTCAGGCCAAGGACACCTTCTTGGTGAAGAGGAGGCGGGGGTGCCCCGTGTGCCAGACGTCTCGACACGAGGGCGTTGTCTTGATGCAGGGGCGGCGGAGGCACCCCGTGAGTTACGTCTCCCACTGCCGAAGGCGGGCGAGGCAGTGTGAGGGATGGTGCAGGAGAGCCCCCAGTGGCGCTGACGAGCTCGGCGATGCGGTCGAGCGAGTCCTCATAGAGGTCGTCGACCGGGCGGTAACGCCGGAGCTCGCATGCCATGAGCAACACGGCCTGCGCATCCGTGGGTGCGCGACGAGCATGGGACAGTGAGCCAGCCGGGGTTAGCGACGGGGTGGCGGTGCGGCCGTCCCGCCGCACGGAGTGGTGCAGTGATGACGCTGGCTGCTTGTTTGCTTCCAAGACGGTACCGTATTTGGCAACAAGTGATGGAGAACGGCGGGAGGTCCGCCAACAAGTGCCGTCTGGAAATGCGAGTGGCCAGGGCAGCTCGGCGCTCGGCGCGAGCTTGGCAAGCGTCTGACATGGATGTGGTGGAGTCGCGGAACGTGGATCGGCGAAGAGAAAGCTTGAGCGCACCCCTACCTGGCGCGCCAAATGTCGGATTTCGGGTTTCGGTAAAACGCTTGAGGTTCTAACAATGGGTGCGCATGAAGATCACTCCCCACAGCTCACGCTCTCGCAATGATCCTAAAGCCTAACTCGCCGAACCCACAGAACAAGGGACACCAGAGTTTATACTGGTTCGGGCCACCGATGTGGTGTAATACCCTACTCTAGTGTGGTGTGGTGGTTTGCCTTATAGGCTGTGGATGAACAAGTACAAGGGAAGAAAAGCCTCCTGAGGAGAGGTGTTCCAGAGCTTGGTGAGCTAGTGCGTATGTGGGTGGAATGGATCCTATCCAATATCAGATGATCCCTATGGTGGTTGCTAGTCCTATTTATAGGGGCCCTGGTCCTCTTCCCAAATATTAGGTGGGAAGGGATCCCACAATGGCCAATTTGAAGGGTGACAACTAGTACAAGCCATCCTGACAAAAGGTGGTCTACGCCTGCCAAAGGCTCTGGTGGTGACGCCGTCGTGGATTCTGCGATATCTTCCGTCCTGCCGTCCTGGTGGTCTTGGTCTTGTTGCACCGATATGGAAACCTTTGCCTGATGCCTAGGGACTCCTCGCCTGCGCCTGCTCCCTTAGCACCAAAGAGGCAACTGGTGCTCTGCGCCCCCTAGCGCCCGCCTGGCCGTGGTCATCATGGCTCACATCATAGGATCCTCACGAGGTGCCCCTTGCCTTGACCTCTTCGCTCCTCGCTAGCCAGCCTAGCGAGGCTGCCCCTGAGGAGGTCTTGTGGCGTCCACCTCACTAGGCTTGGCTCCTCGCGAGGGTCTTGAGTGTTTGCTAGTGAAGATGGGTCGTACCATGCCGCTAGAGGAGCCACGCCGTGGGCCGCAGGCAAGCAAGTATGGGACCCCCGTTCCCAGAACACCGACAGTCATTGGGTTTGAGCACATAAAAGACTTGTACGCGCATGATCCTACTTTTGCTATTCTGTATGCCAAATGTTTGACCCATACATCTTGGGAATGCTATTACATCAAAGATGATTATCTTAAACAAACTACGTATCCTAGATTCTTCTCTTTGTTTGTTACTTCTGCAAGAATCACATGGAGGAGGACTTATGAGACACTTTGTACGTGACAACACATTCTCTACGCTCTCCAAGAACTACTTTTGTCCCAAGATGTCCTGCGACATCTCACACTTCACCAACTGATGCTCTACATGTCACAAAGCTAAGACTAAAGCTCAATCCCATGGTCTCTCTATGCCACTTCCTATTCCGTATCACCCATGGGAAGATATTAGTATGGACTTTGTGTTTGGTTTTCCTAGAACTCGAAGTGGCAAAGATTCCATGCTTGTTGTTCTAGACCGTTTCTCTAAGATGGCACATTTTATTCCATGCAACAAGATAGACGATGCTTCACAGATTGCCATTCTCTTTTGTAGGGAAATCTTGTGTCTAGATGGAGTGCCAAATACCAAGTTCCTAAGGTACTTTTGGAAGACCCTATGCGCAAAGCTCAGAATCAAGTTTTTATTATGTTCGGCATACCACCCACAAACCGATAGCCAAACGGAGGTCATGAAGCAGACGCTATCTACTCTACTACGTGTGTTGATCAAGAGGAACATCAAGGAGTGGGTAGAATGCTTACCAATCATCGAGTACGCCCACAACCACGCAAGACATTCGACTACCGGCAAGTCCCCCTTCGAGGTTGTCTATGGTTTCAACCCGTTGTCCCTTTTGAACATTCAACCACTACCACTACAAGAGCGCATAAACATGGAAATGTGTGAATGAGCGAACTATCTGAAGATGCTGCATGAAGATACAAGGCACACAATCGAGCACCAAGTCCAATGCCTTGCGGCCAAGATCAACATCAACAAGAACCCCATGATATTCAAAAAAGGAGATCTTGTGTGGCTACAACTTTGCAAGGACCGCTTTGCCAGCAAATGCAACTTGAAACTTCTACCATGAGCCGAAAGACCCTTCAAGGTGCTAGCACGCTACAAAAACAATGCATACAAGATAGACCTACCACGTGACAAATAAACCATGAGCAACATTTTCAACGTCAAGGATCTCTCCCTGTACCATGGTAACAAGGCTTTCTATCGGAGGTCAGATCTTTCCCAGGGGGGAGATGATGCGAAGCATCCGACAGTCATCCCATGGACTTACCTATGTCTCCCATGACACAACATGGACCAATGACTAGAGCTCGAGCAAGGGCTATTAAAACTAAGGTGAACGCATTCCTCTCTGAACTAACAAATTGTTCATACGGGACAGGGCTACTACCTCAAGTGGAAACCCTATGTGTGATCAGGTACTTAGAGGCAAGCTGCAGAACATCTGCATCCAACGGACAAGATGGCGAAGACACCAAGTAGAAGGACCAAGAGAAAGAGTTGCCAGGAAAACTGCAACCACCGGACGACCGGACCATGCCGGACGTCCGACGCCTAAAGCACTAGCCAGTGAATCCTACAACGGCCGGACGACTGACGCAGACCGGACGTTCGACACCTCCCAGCGCCCGGACAGTCGCTCGACTCCGGACATCCGGTGCCACTTCGTAGAATGAAAATTAACGGAAACCCAAAGACCTCCAGACGACCGACGACTGGACGACCGACTTCCTCCGAATATCCAGTGCCACTTGATCAGAGCCGAAATGCCGAAAGTCGGCGCGTTATTGGATGTTCGGACCTTCACGATCCACCAGACAACCGGTAACGGTCGGACGTCCGGCACAGACAGGCCCATATACCCATTTGTCCCCCTAGACTATATATACTCCTCCTCCCTCTTTCTATGGTTAGCATTGGTTTAGCTCATATGAGTGATATAGCTTTGCTCATCCACTTGATATATACATACTCCTTTGGAGACCGAGGCCTCCGCGGAGAAGATCACATGTGGATTCAAGACCCCACAAGGGAAGATCCCCTAGTGGATTCAAGACCTCCTCTTAGAGAAGAACTAGATACTTGGATCCGTCCTTTGTTGTCTTTGGATATTTGTGACCTCTTTTGTTCATGAATATAGCACATGTGTGGTTGTTTCCCGTTGATTTGAGTGTTTCCTCTTGACTCCCCTCGTGTTTCCCCGTGTGTTTGTCGTGTTTTTTGTGGGATCCCCTCCAAATCGTGAAAAATCTGCCCTAGGCTTCCACCCAACATAAGCTAGCCACTAGCCGGTGGAGGGAAATTGATGAGAGAAGAGGCGGGAAGCATAGCCGTGGATTGCAGGACACGTGTATAACACCATTAATTGTTGTACTGGGCGTCTGTGTTGGCAGGTACGAGCTATTATATGCATCCGCTAGGTTGGGGCGGCTATTCCCTACGTGTTCAACTGCTATATGCATATGGTTGCTCTGCTTGCGTCCCTCTGCTCACCATTGAGGCAGTCGCGGCACGCTCTGCTCACATCCCTCCATGCGCTCTTCTCACCGTTGAGGCAGACGTGGAGCGCTATGCTCGCGGCCCTCTGCACGTGCTCTACCAACGGTTGGGGCTGGCGCACGATCGCGTTGGTGGCCCCATATGCATGCGTTTGTGACGCACATGTCACCACGATGCAGTTACATGCGGCACGATGGAGTTACGCACTGCAAATACTTCCATCCAGGCGTGCCGATATTCCAGGTCGTCCAACTTCTCCATTAATTCCCACGGCTATTATAAACTTAGTCTCTTCAACCTTTCACTCGTGCCCCACAACAAAACAAGCACACCCACGACGACACATACAAATAGGATATCTAGCGCCGCTCCAATGGAGTTCAGCATGCATCAAGTGGAGACCCACATGAGGGAAAAGGATCTTGATATGTCTCCAATGTATCTATAATTTTTTATTGTTCCATGCTATTATAGTATCAATCCTGGATGTTTTATATGCATTTACAAGCAAATATATATATTTTTTGGGACTAATCGATTAACTTAGTACCCAGTGACAGTTGTTTTTTTTGCATGTTTTTGGTTTTTCAGAATATCAGTATCATACGAAGTCCAAATGCCACGAAACTTTTCCGAGATTTTTTTCTGGACATAAGAGACCTGTCAGGACCCCGACTCGATGTCACATCGATCTAGCCGGTAACACCTCATATCACTTTGCGGCCTCACGCACGGTATCCCCACGGGTGTCGTCTTACCTTTTCCTGGGACCGTTTGCGCCTTTTGGCTCACGTATATGATAGTGTCGCTAACATCCATATGATAAGGAGCCCGGGCTGACATGACTAGTCGTAAACCCAAAGTGGCACAGACTTACAGGGACAGGCATCCATGACCCAGCCTCGAACGTGTCGGTCATCAGCAAGTGGGTCCGGGCTGTAGCACTGGGCTAGCAGGACTCCGGTAAACCGGGCTGTAGCGGGCTAACAGGACTCCGGTACTCAAAGCGTGACATTTCCCCGAAGGGACAGACACAGGAACGAAGAAGGACACATGCCGGCCAGCCTAAGTGTTCCAGAGCAGTAGCAAGCTACCATGGCTCAGCGGTAACACTAGGAGACATTTCCCGGTAAGAGAGGCTACTAAAGATAAACAACTAGGTAGTCAGATCCCACACATACCAAGCATTTCAATCATACACACAATATGCTCGATATGTGCAATACAACGAAACATCACAACATGACTCTACGACACAAGTACTTTATTTAAGGCTCAGGGAGCCATACATAACATACACCAAGGTACGGGTCTCACGACCCAACATACAAGTCATACAGTCATACAAACCAGCAGCGGAAGTAACTTGTCTGAGTACAGACAACTAGTAAAATAAAAGAGACTTGGAAAGCCTAGCTATACTACGTGGTCCTTCACAAGCTCAGGGTCACCACCTGGGTCTTTAGCCTACTCGTTGATGTCAACGTCTACATAGAACCCATCAGAAGGGGTTGCAGCGTCTTCTGTAAAAATGTAGATTATAGCAACATGAGTACAAAGGTACTCAGCAAGACTTACATCAGATCCTACATACATGCATAGTATCAAGAAGGGTTGGTGGAGTTATTGCAGCAAGCCAGCTCTGACTCTTGGCTAGGCTATCCTACGATACTCCAACTTGAAATGGTTTTGCGCACACGAGTCCACTACTCACCACTTCAATACACTACCGAGGATCCACCTCCGTCTTCCTACGGAAGAGCCATCCTCGGCACTCACACTTATCTTGAGGCTTTTAGTGGTTTCCATTTACTTGTCTATGAACTGTATAGGCAACCAAGTAGTCCTTTACCGCGGACGCGGCTATTCGAATAGATCATGTTAACCCTGCAGGGGTGTACTTCTTCATACATGTTTCCACCACTTAGCGTCTGCACACGACATGTGCTCGGCAGACTTCAAGCGAAAGCCGACGTGGGTGTAGACCACGACCTACCTAAACACTTAAGCCTCTAGTCCAGGTTTATCGCCTATTCAGGTTCCATCCGCAGGGAGTCCGGCCGAGGTTTCCCATACGGCCCCGAACGATGTGAACAGGGTTCCCGAGATACCTAACGGGTATTCGGTACACCGTGCCACGTACCTACCGCATCACAGCCCACCCCTACGGTCAGCGCTGTCCACGGCCTCCAGTAGGCTACAAACACCAGAAACTACTTGCAACTCCTGGACAGAGAGCTAGGGTGAATAAGAAGTCGAGCGGGGTCATATTTCAGGGCCCAATGCATGGTAGTAGCTATATCTTAAATCACATATACAGATCTCAGTGCTTAAGGTCGGCTTCAATGAAACAACCCACCATGTACTCCTACATGGCCTCTCATCGATACCTTTACCAAATCGTGTTCACCACACCACTCCCATTACCGACATAATCATTTCACTCTAGCCCATCACCCAGATGAACCAGACCTGACACGACTCTAAGCATAGCAGGCATAGCAAGGTAGGAACAACACATACATATGGCTCAATCAACTCCTACACATGCTAGTGGGTTTCATCTAGTTACTGTGGCAATGACAGGTCATGCAGAGGAAATGGGTTCAACTACCGTAGCACACAGCAGTTTGAATCGCGTTGTCTTAATGCAGTAAAAGAGAGCAGGAGCGAGAACATGGGATTGTATCGATATGATCAAATGGTTGGTTGCTTGCCTGATGGTTCGATGCACTGATACGGTTCTTCGTTAGGGTAATCACGGTACTCCTCGGAGGCAGAACCTGTCGCAAAGGACACCGATACACAACCATCACCAAACAATGTGCAACAATATGATGCATGCATGAAACATAGCAATATGAGTGTGTTGGGCTAATGCAACTAAAACCAGAGGGGTTTGAACAAATTTGAATCAAAGATTCAAATTTCAAACTCAAACATGGTCTCTTTAAGTGCTTTTCCTTGTTCTGCTTGAAACATCAATTTAACTTGTTTGATCATGCATGAAAATAGTACAGATGGATAGATTGGATTTTTCTGATCATTTTTCATATATAATTTGTCCAATTTGGAGTTACAGAATAAAAGTTATGAATTTTTGAAGTTTAAATAATATTCTGGAATTTCCTGATTTAAATTAAATCCAGAAATTATAATTATTGCGCCAGCATGACGTCAGCATGACGTCAGTGGTCAACTGCGGCTGGCTGAAGTCAAACCTGACGTGTGGGGCCCACACGTCAGTGACAGGGGGGTTAAACAGGGTTAATTTAATCCTAATTACTAATTAGTGGCGCTGGGGCCCACTAGTCAGTGTCAGGGGGTTAACTAACAGTGGTTAGCGCTAATCCTAATTAGCTACAGGGCTGGGCCCACCTGTCAGGGACTCAGGGGGTGTCCTGCCGTGGTCAAGGTGGGTCAAACCCACCGGCGACGTGACGCCGGCGAGGCCCGAGACGGCGGCGCGACGCGGAATCGCGCTATAGGGCACGGGAGAGGCCGTGCTTGGGCTCGTTGGAAAGCTCTTGCTCCCGCGCGTCGAACGGTGGCCGTGGCTGGGCCTGGGGTGGCCGGAGTCGACGGCGGCGAGCTCGGCTGCGGCCGCCGGAGTTCGGGTGCGGTCGGGATCGGTGTTGCAGGGGGTTTGGGGAGGCGTTAGTGCGTGCTGCGTACTCCTAGTGAGGTGTGGAGCACGATAGTGTGCTCGGTTGGGTGCTACGGTGACCGTGGCCACGACGGCGACATCGCCGGCGGCGTGGAGCTCTCGGCCAAGGTGGGGCTAGGGCCTAGAGGTCGGGAGAGACCAGGGGAGAAGGGGGAAACGATCCGGGGGCTCACCGCGGAGCTGCAGGGATGGTTAGCGGGCTCGGGGACGCGCTGGAGACGACGAATTCGACGGCGACGATGGTCGGAGCCCGAAGAGGGGAACGGCGACGTGGCGGCGATGCAGGGCTTCCGGGGAGCTGTGGAGCGGTGGGGAGGAAGAGGGGGTCGTGGCGGAGCTTCTGAGCTAGTCGGGGGAGCGAGGGGTGGCCGGAGATGGCTGCTATGGCGAACGGCGGCGACGGTGGTGTTCGGCCGTGTGAGAGAGAGAGCGAGGGAGAGGAAGGAAGAGCCGGGGGAGAGTGAGAGAGAGCAGGGGGGAGGCGTGGCGTCGTCCAGGGCATCGAGGCGAGGAGGGGAGGGCAGGCAGGCAGGGAGAGAGGTGGCGTGGCGCGGTGGCGCGCGCGCGCGCCGGCCACACTCCCCTCCCTCTGTCGGGACGAAGACGACAGAGGAGGGAGGTGGGCTGGGCCGGCTGCTGGCTGGGCCGGCCAGCTGGCTGGGCCGCACAGTGGAGGAGCCCAGGTAAGCTCCTCCTGTTATTTATTTCTGTTTTTCTAATTTCTGACATTTGTTTTGATTTAAATAATATATTAAATCATTTATTTAACTTATGCCAATTTTTGCAGGAGCTATATATATTATTCCAGAGCTCCTTTATAAATGGCATAATATTTGGACATATATTAATATATATAATAATATATTTCCAATGCAAATAATTATGCATTAATTCCAAATGCCCAAAATAAATACCTGTGAACTCTTAAAAATATTGGTTTGATTTTTATCTCTGTCCAATATTTTCAGAGAGCAACATGAGCATTTTCTTGGACCTTTTTGGAGAAATTTTTATTTGGATCATTTTCAAAAAGATTCTGAGGGTTTCACAGATCCCCATTTCAAGTTTCTGATGAAAGAGTAAACATGATGCAACACTCTAATGCATGGCTAACTAGGATGTGACAACTCACCCCCACTCAAAAGAATCTCGTCCCGAGATTTGGGTTCCTCCGGGAAGAAGGCGGGATACTCGAGTCGAAGACGATCCTCCCTTTCCCAAGTTGCTTCATCCTCAGAATGGTGCGACCATTGAACCTTGAGAAACTTGATATTATGACGTCGCGTGGTACGTTCGGCCTGATCGAGGATACGAATGGGGTACTCTCGATATGTAAGATTATCTTGGAGATCAAGCGTTTCGTGGTCCACTTCACGGATAGGGTCCGAGAAGCAACGCCTGAGTTGAGAAACGTGGAAGACATCGTGAACTCTGGAGAGGTGCGGAGGTAGTTCCAACTGGTAGGCAACTTCTCCTCGTTTGGCAAGAATGCGAAAAGGTCCAATGTAACGAGGAGCCAATTTGCCTTTGATACCGAAACGATGGGTTCCCTTCAGAGGGGTGACCCGAAGATAAGCCTTCTCGTCAACCTCGAAAGTCATAGCCTTATGTTTTCGGTCATATTGACTCTTTTGACGAGATTGGGCTGTTTTCAACTTTTCACGAACGATACGAACTTGTTCTTCTGCTTCCTGAATCATATCCGGGCCAAAGAATTGTCTTTCCCCGGTCTCTGACCAGTTAAGGGGTGTTCGACATCGTCGTCCATAGAGAACTTCAAAAGGGGCTTTACCCAAGCTAGATTGATAGCTGTTGTTGTAAGCGAATTCGGCAAATGGAAGGCACTTCTCCCAGTCCATTCCGAATGAGATAACAGAGGCTCGAAGCATGTCTTCTAGAATCTGATTGACGCGTTCCACTTGACCACTTGACTGAGGGTGGAAAGCGGTGCTAAAGAGAGACGGGTTCCCATAGCATTTTGGAAACTTTCCCAAAATCGAGAGGTGAAAAGACTTCCTCGATCCGAGTTAATTTCCAAAGGAACACCATGGAGAGACACTATTCGGGAGATGTACAAATCTGCCAGCTGACTAGCGGTTATACTCTCACGAACAGGTAAGAAATGGGCTACTTTGGAAAGACGATCGACCACGACGAAAATAGCATTATTCCCTCTCTTGGTCCTGGGAAAACCGGTAATGAAATCCATACCAATTTTATCCCATTTCCATTCAGGAATAGCTAAGGGTTGAAGGGTGCCAGCAGGCCGTTGATGCTCTGCTTTTACACGACGACAGACGTCGCAATTTGCAATATACTGAGCAATTTCTCTCTTCATCCTAGTCCACCAGAACCTCTGGCGTAGGTCCTGATACATCTTAGTACTACCGGGATGAATGGTGAGAGGAGATTCATGAGCCTCCTTAAGGATCAACTGCCGTAGATGCTGGTTCTTGGGAACCACTAGACGGTTCTCAAAGTACACAACACCATGGTCATTTGTGGAGAAACAACTAGCACCTCCGCTAGCAATGTTCTCTTTGATTTTAGATATTCCCTTATCTCGCTTTTGGGCAGCGATGATTTGATCCGTAAGAGTAGGTTTTGCCACCAAGGTGGAAAGAAAACCTTGAGGAACAATGTGAAGGTTAAGCTTCCGAAATTCCTCATGGAGAAGCGGTTGACTTTGTTGTAACATCAGGTTGTTACAATAAGATTTACGACTTAGCGCATCAGCCATGACGTTGGCTTTCCCTGGGGTGTAGGTTATTCCTAAGTCGAAGTCTGTGATCAATTCAACCCAACGTCTCTGCCTGAGATTCAAATCCGGTTGGGTGAAAATGTACTTCAGACTTTGGTGATCAGTGAATATTTCGCAACGGTTACCGAGGAGGTAATGTCGCCAGGTCTTAAGTGCATAGACTACGGCTGCAAGCTCTAGATCATGAGTAGGATAATTCTCCTCATGTGGGTGCAATTGCCGTGAAGCGTAAGCAATTACGTGTCGATCTTGCATAAGAATGCAACCTAGTCCTTGTCGCGAGGCGTCGCAGTAGATAACAAAGTCCTTGGAGAAGTCTGGCGGTACCAGCACGGGAGCAGAGGTCAGGCGTCTTTTCAGTTCCTGAAAGCTGTGCTCACATTGTGGAGTCCATTCGAACTTTTTATCTTTCTTGAGGAGTTCGGTTAGAGGTTTAGCAACCTTGGAGAAGTTCTCGACAAAGCGACGGCAATAGCTCGCTAAGCCCAGAAAACTCCGAACTTGCTTGACCGATTCAGGTGGAGTCCAATTAAGGACGGCTTGAACTCGCTCAGGGTTAACAGCAATACCTTTACCAGATATTACATGACCCAGATAGGTCACTTCTGACAACCAGAATTCACATTTAGAAAATTTGGCATAAAGGCGATGCTCTCGAAGTTTCTTCAACACTAGCCTTAAATGTTCGGCATGTTCTTCCTCGTTCTTGGAGTAGATGAGTATATCATCGAGATAAACTACGACGAATTTATCCAAATACTCCATGAAGATTGAGTTCATTAACCGAGAAAAGGTGGCTGGAGCGTTGGTTAAACCGAAGGACATGACGGTGTACTCGTATTGGCCATAACGAGTAACAAAGGCCGTTTTAGGAATGTCCCCGTTTCTGATTTTGATTTGATGGTAGCCCAACCTCAAATCCATCTTGGAGAAGACTGAGGATCCAGCGAGCTGATCGTACAGGTCGTTGATCCTGGGAAGTGGATATTTGTTCTTGATTGTGACCAAATTGACAGGTCGGTAATCTACAACCATCCGGTCCGTACCATCCTTCTTCTTAACGAATAGGACGGGGCAAGCCCACGGAGATGAGCTAGGTCGGATGAAACCCTTTTTCAAGGACTCATCGAGTTGTTTCTTAAGCTCGGCTAGTTCTAGGGGTGCCATCTTATAGGGTCTTCTAGCAATCGGAACGGTTCCTGGAATGAGATCTATTACGAACTCAACATCCCTGTCAGGTGGAACACCTGGCAATTCCTCTGGGAAGACATCCGGGAAGTCACAGACTACCGGCACGTCCTCAAGATCTGGCAAGGGGCTGGCGTTAAGAGAATATAATTGTCGCTTGGCTATTCGGGTCAAGACATTGACTATCTTCCCCGAAGGATGGGTGAGTTGAACAGTCCTAGAGAAGCAATCAATTTTGGCTTGATGAGCTGACATCCAGTCCATACCCAAAATGATATTAATATCTGAAGATTTAAGGGCTATCAAAGATGCGAGAAAAACAAGTCTGTCGACTTGGATTTCATTTCCATGGCTTACTCTAGAGGTTTGCCATTTGGATCCCGGAGTTTGAATTACCATAGAGGTTGGCATATCACCGAATGCGACGTTATGCAAGCGAGCATAGTTTTCAGATATAAAAGAATGAGAGGCTCCTGTATCGAAAAGAACAGATGCTGGGTGGCAATTAACAAGAAGCGTACCGAGAACGACGTTGGGATCCTCTTGAGCTTCTTCGGCAGAGATACAGTTGACATGGCCACGTGAGGCGGTGACCGGCTTGGCGTGGAACACTTTCCCTGTCGGCTTGCCACGGCCAACAGCTTTACCAGATTGATTGGGGTTGGTCTGGGGACACTCACGCATATAGTGGCCAGATTCCCCACACTTGAAACAAGTCACGGAACTGGTACGTGGAGGAGCATTGTTGGTTGGACCCCCATAGGGCTTGGTCGGTGCAGACTGTTGAACGGGGCGAGGCGCCTGGAAAGATGGCCTCGGTGTGAACCTGGGTGGCAGGGCGGTGTTGGGCACCCACACGCGGCGCTTCTGAGGACCAGCACCGGATGAGGAACCCATGTCACGGCCATGCTTGCGTGTTGCATCATAGTCAGTCTGACCAGTTTCAGCACTGATGGCTTTGTTGACAAGTTTCTGAAAAGATGTGCACTCATGCAGACGGAGGTCGCGGCGAAGCTCAGGACTAAGGCCCTTACGGAACCTTGCTTGCTTCTTGGCGTCAGTAGACACTTCCTCAGTTGCATATCGGGCGAGATTACCAAACTCCCTGCTATAGGCATCCACAGAAAGTCGGCCTTGGGTGAAACTGCAAAATTCTTCACGTTTACGGTCCATGAGACCCTCCGGAATGTGATGTTCACGGAAAGCCTCGCTGAACTCAGCCCAAGTAGTGACATGGCCCGCTGGGCGCATAGCTCCATAATTCTCCCACCATAGACTGGCGGGGCCTTCAAGATGATATGCAGCAAAGGTGACCTTGTCAGCCTCCGCTACCAGCGCGGAACGCAGTTTGTGAGAGATACTGCGAAGCCAGTCATCAGCGTCGAGAGGCTCGACGGAGTGGTGGAACGTGGGTGGATGCAATTTGATAAAATCACTGAGTGACACCACGTTAGTCCTCTGATGGTGTGCTGTATTCTGTTCAATACGCTCCAACAAACGGTTGGTCTCCCGCTTGTTTCTCTCAGCTTCCATCATAACCTCGGCTAGTGAAGGAGGATGAGGCAGATTTGCATCCCTGACTTCACTGCCTTCGGCCTGCTCTTGAGAAGCAGGGTTAGCGCGCGTGTTGACCATCCTAGGTAAACAAGACAATGATTTAGTCAGGATGATAAAATTCCGACATAGGATACAAAATGTAAGGAATAACTCGGAATGCAAGATGATCATCCGTATGACATGGTAGATACAGAAACTGCTTCTTTTATTCCATCGTCATACACACCATACAGGGTTTAGTACAAGACCAAACAAAGTACTATTACGGTGAAAAGAGGATTACATCTCATCGGAGGCATTCCAAGCTCCTATACATTATTTTTCTACACCTCCGGAAAGAGTACAAACTAGGTCATATCCCACGAGTCACGCGGGACGATAGAAGACACAGCTAGTGCGAACTAGTGATACTACCACTAACTCAGACCGATCCGTAGTAGTCCTCGTAGAAGTCACCTCCATAGCCTGGAAGCTCAACATGATCATCCGGAAACAGACGGTCTCGCGGAGCTTGTGGACCATAGGGGCTAGGATGAGGCCTTGGACCAACAAACGGTGGCCTGCGGGGACCGCGAGGTGGGGTGATGCCTCCTACATCACGCCAAACCATCACGTCCGGCAGAGCAGATCTCACAGGATAGAGATCGCGCATATCCGAATATCCAGCTTGCACCGCCGGTGCGAACCGAGTCAAAGTGGCCCAGTGGTCAGCACGGGTATTGAAGAGCTCTAACCTCAAGGCCCGATTTTCACGGTCCTTATCCTCGAGCATCTCAGCAGTGGTGCGAGTCCGTGAATCCTCCTGAGTGGGGTCAGCATAGATAGCCTGGAGATACCCTTGTGCTCCCGGAAGTGATCCTGGCATATACCGGAAATCAGAGTCCCGAAATAAACCAGATCTGACTCGCATAATGGTCATCATAGAGTAGGCGGCGTCCTGCACAGCCATCTCAATAGTAACCCCGAGTCCATAGGAGCAGTGAAGAGGCTCGGTGGATCCAGGATAAGATGGAAATATCCTGACAGTGCAGAGATACTGGCTTTGATTGAAGTCCCGGAATTGCTCTTCGACCGTGTACTCGGGATACCAGCGGTATCCAGCCTCAGTCATTACCCTGACCAACTTAGCAGTATGGCCGGGTACATCTAGGCATCGAGTCAGGCGAACCACTTGATTGAGGTCGCGAGTGGCCATCTGAAAGCACAATCATAATGCAAAGGCATTAGAACTTCTAGCAAAATTTCGGCAGCATAACAGCTGTAAATGCTCAAGAAGGATTTGAGACATTTGACAAAGGATTTCGTACATACTCAACATCATCATATCAAAGTTCTGAAACCATTCTAACAACATAAGGTGGTAGTAGAACTGAACTAGGCTTGTAACCATCAAACTTATAAGGTACTACTGATTAGTAACTCGTGATCCTGATAGAGAGAACAGATCCTAATTCCTTAACCCCCGGTGGAAGAATGGACTGACTCAGATCAGAAAGTCATAAGATAAAGGAGTAAAAAGAGCCTTACGTTCCAACCCACAAACAATTCCCCTACATATAACTAAAGAATTTCTAGACTCAACATCGACCAGTTTGGCTTGGAGAACCTACAGGCAGTCCGGCTCTGATGCCAACGCTGTCAGGACCCCGACTCGATGTCACATCGATCTAGCCGGTAACACCTCATATCACTTTGCGGCCTCACGCACGGTATCCCCACGGGTGTCGTCTTACCTTTTCCCGGGACCGTTTGCGCCTTTTGGCTCACGTATATGATAGTGTCGCTAGCATCCATATGATAAGGAGCCCGGGCTGACATGACTAGTCGTAAACCCAAAGTGGCACAGACTTACAGGGACAGGCATCCATGACCCAGCTTCGAACGTGTCGGTCATCAGCAAGTGGGTCCGGGCTGTAGCACTGGGCTAGCAGGACTCCGGTAAACCGGGCTGTAGCGGGCTAACAGGACTCCGGTACTCAAAGCGTGACATTTCCCCGAAGGGACAGACACAGGAACGAAGAAGGACACATGCCGGCCAGCCTAAGTGTTCCAGAGCAGTAGCAAGCTACCATGGCTCAGCGGTAACACTAGGAGACATTTCCCGGTAAGAGAGGCTACTAAAGATAAACAACTAGATAGTCAGATCCCACACATACCAAGCATTTCAATCATACACACAATATGCTCGATATGTGCAAATACAACGAAGCATCACAACATGACTCTACGACACAAGTACTTTATTTAAGGCTCAGGGAGCCATACATAACATACACAAAGGTACGGGTCTCACGACCCAACATACAAGTCATACAGTCATACAAACCAGCAGCGGAAGTAACTTGTCTGAGTACAGACAACTAGTAAAATAAAAGAGGCTTGGAAAGCCTAGCTATACTACGTGGTCCTTCACAAGCTCAGGGTCACCACCTGGGTCTTTAGCCTACTCGTTGATGTCAACGTCTACATAGAACCCATCAGAAGGGGTTGCAGCGTCTTCTGTAAAAATGTAGATTATAGCAACATGAGTACAAAGGTACTCAGCAAGACTTACATCAGATCCTACATACATGCATAGTATCAAGAAGGGTTGGTGGAGTTATTGCAGCAAGCCAGCTTTGACTCTTGGCTAGGCTATCCTACGATACTCCAACTTGAAATGGTTTTGCGCACACGAGTCCACTACTCACCACTTCAATACACTACCGAGGATCCACCTCCGTCTTCCTACGGAAGAGCCATCCTCGGCACTCACACTTATCTTGAGGCTTTTAGTAGTTTCCATTTACTTGTCTATGAACTGTATAGGCAACCAAGTAGTCCTTTACCGCGGACGCGGCTATTCGAATAGATCATGTTAACCCTGCAGGGGTGTACTTCTTCATACATGTTTCCACCACTTAGCGTCTGCACACGACATGTGCTCGGCAGACTTCAAGCGAAAGCCGACGTGGGTGTAGACCACGACCTACCTAAACACTTAAGCCTCTAGTCCAGGTTTATCGCCTATTCAGGTTCCATCCGCAGGGAGTCCGGCCGAGGTTTCCCATACGGCCCCGAACGATGTGAACAGGGTTCCCGAGATACCTAACGGGTATTCGGTACACCGTGCCACGTACCTACCGCATCACAGCCCACCCCTACGGTCAGCGCTGTCCACGGCCTCCAGTAGGCTACAAACACCAGAAACTACTTGCAACTCCTGGACAGAGAGCTAGGGTGAATAAGAAGTCGAGCGGGGTCATATTTCAGGGCCCAATGCATGGTAGTAGCTATATCTTAAATCACATATACAGATCTCAGTGCTTAAGGTCGGCTTCAATGAAACAACCCACCATGTACTCCTACATGGCCTCTCATCGATACCTTTACCAAATCGTGTTCACCACACCACTCTCATTACCGACATAATCATTTCACTCTAGCCCATCACCCAGATGAACCAGACCTGACACGACTCTAAGCATAGCAGGCATAGCAAGGTAGGAACAACACATACATATGGCTCAATCAACTCCTACACATGCTAGTGGGTTTCATCTAGTTACTGTGGCAATGACAGGTCATGCAGAGGAAATGGGTTCAACTACCGTAGCACACAGCAGTTTGAAACGCGTTGTCTTAATGCAGTAAAAGAGAGCAGGAGCGAGAACATGGGATTGTATCGATATGATCAAATGGTTGGTTGCTTGCCTGATGGTTCGATGCACTGATACGGTTCTTCGTTAGGGTAATCACGGTACTCCTCGGAGGCAGAACCTGTCGCAAAGGACACCGATACACAACCATCACCAAACAATGTGCAACAATATGATGCATGCATGAAACATGGCAATATGAGTGTGTTGGGCTAATGCAACTAAAACCAGAAGGGTTTGAACAAATTTGAATCAAAGATTCAAATTTCAAACTCAAACATGGCCTTTTAAAGTGCTTTTCCTTGTTCTGCTTGAAACATCAATTTAACTTGTTTGATCATGCATGAAAATAGTACAGATGGATAGATTGGATTTTTCTGATCATTTTTCATATATAATTTGTCCAATTTGGAGTTACAGAATAAAAGTTATGAATTTTTGAAGTTTAAATAATATTCTGGAATTTCCTGATTTAAATTAAATCCAGAAATTATAATTATTGCGCCAGCATGACGTCAGCATGACGTCAGTGGTCAACTGCGGCTGGCTGAAGTCAAACCTGACGTGTGGGGCCCACACGTCAGTGACAGGGGGGTTAAACAGGGTTAATTTAATCCTAATTACTAATTAGTGGCGCTGGGGCCCACTAGTCAGTGTCAGGGGGTTAACTAACAGTGGTTAGCGCTAATCCTAATTAGCTACAGGGCTGGGCCCACCTGTCAGGGACTCAGGGGGTGTCCTGCCGTGGTCAAAGTGGGTCAAACCCACCGGCGACGTGACGCCGGCGAGGCCCGAGACGGCGGCGCGATGCGGAATCGCGCTATAGGGCACGGGAGAGGCCGTGCTTGGGCTCGTTGGAAAGCTCTTGCTCCCGCGCGTCGAACGGTGGCCGTGGCTGGGCCTGGGGTGGCCGGAGTCGACGGCGGCGAGCTCGGCTGCGGCCGCCGGAGTTCGGGTGCGGTCGGGATCGGTGTTGCAGGGGGTTTGGGGAGGCGTTAGTGCGTGCTGCGTACTCCTAGTGAGGTGTGGAGCACGATAGTGTGCTCGGTTGGGTGCTACGGTGACCGTGGCCACGACGGCGACATCGCCGGCGGCGTGGAGCTCTCGGCCAAGGTGGGGCTAGGGCCTAGAGGTCGGGAGAGACCAGGGGAGAAGGGGGAAACGATCCGGGGGCTCACCGCGGAGCTGCAGGGATGGTTAGCGGGCTCGGGGACGCGCTGGAGACGACGAATTCGACGGCGACGATGGTCGGAGCCCGAAGAGGGGAACGGCGACGTGGCGGCGATGCAGGGCTTCCGGGGAGCTGTGGAGCGGTGGGGAGGAAGAGGGGGTCGTGGCGGAGCTTCTGAGCTAGTCGGGGGAGCGAGGGGTGGCCGGTGACGGCTGCTATGGCGAACGGCGGCGACGGTGGTGTTCGGCCGTGTGAGAGAGAGAGCGAGGGAGAGGAAGGAAGAGCCGGGGGAGAGTGAGAGAGAGCAGGGGGGAGGCGTGGCGTCGTCCAGGGCATCGAGGCGAGGAGGGGAGGGCAGGCAGGCAGGGAGAGAGGTGGCGTGGCGCGGTGGCGCGCGCGCGCGCCGGCCACACTCCCCTCCCTCTGTCGGGACGAAGACGACAGAGGAGGGAGGTGGGCTGGGCCGGCTGCTGGCTGGGCCGGCCAGCTGGCTGGGCCGCACAGTGGAGGAGCCCAGGTAAGCTCCTCCTGTTAATTATTTTCTGTTTTCTAATTTCTGACATTTGTTTTGATTTAAATAATATATTAAATCATTTATTTAACTTATGCCAATTTTTGCAGGAGCTATATATATTATTCCAGAGCTCCTTTATAAATGGCATAATATTTGGACATATATTAATATATATAATAATATATTTCCAATGCAAATATTTATGCATTAATTCCAAATGCCCAAAATAAATACCTATGAGCTCTTAAAAATATTGGTTTGATTTTTATCTCTGTCCAATATTTTCAGAGAGCAACATGAGCATTTTCTTGGACCTTTTTGGAGAAATTTTTATTTGGGTCATTTTCAAAAAGATTCTGAGGGTTTCACAGATCCCCATTTCAAGTTTCTGATGAAAGAGTAAACATGATGCAACACTCTAATGCATGGCTAACTAGGATGTGACAACTCACCCCCACTCAAAAGAATCTCGTCCCGAGATTTGGGTTCCTCCGGGAAGAAGGCGGGATACTCGAGTCGAAGACGATCCTCCCTTTCCCAAGTTGCTTCATCCTCAGAATGGTGCGACCATTGAACCTTGAGAAACTTGATATTATGACGTCGCGTGGTACGTTCGGCTTGATCGAGGATACGAATGGGGTACTCTCGATATGTAAGATTATCTTGGAGATCAAGCGTTTCGTGGTCCACTTCACGGATAGGATCCGAGAAGCAACGCCTGAGTTGAGAAACGTGGAAGACATCGTGAACTCTGGAGAGGTGCGGAGGTAGTTCCAACTGGTAGGCAACTTCTCCTCGTTTGGCAAGAATGCGAAAAGGTCCAATGTAACGAGGAGCCAATTTGCCTTTGATACCGAAACGATGGGTTCCCTTCAGAGGGGTGACCCGAAGATAAGCCTTCTCGTCAACCTCGAAAGTCATAGCCTTATGTTTTCGGTCATATTGACTCTTTTGACGAGATTGGGCTGTTTTCAACTTTTCACGAACGATACGAACTTGTTCTTCTGCTTCCTGAATCATATCCGGGCCAAAGAATTGTCTTTCCCCGGTCTCTGACCAGTTAAGGGGTGTTCGACACCGTCGTCCATAGAGAACTTCAAAAGGGGCTTTACCCAAGCTAGATTGATAGCTGTTGTTGTAAGCGAATTCGGCAAATGGAAGGCACTTCTCCCAGTCCATTCCGAATGAGATAACAGAGGCTCGAAGCATGTCTTCTAGAATCTGGTTGACGCGTTCCACTTGACCACTCGACTGAGGGTGGAAAGCGGTGCTAAAGGAGAGACGGGTTCCCATAGCATTTTGGAAACTTTCCCAAAATCGAGAGGTGAAAAGACTTCCTCGATCCGAGTTAATTTCCAAAGGAACACCATGGAGAGACACTATTCGGGAGATGTATAAGTCTGCCAGCTGACTAGCGGTTATACTCTCACGAACAGGTAAGAAATGGGCTACTTTGGAAAGACGATCGACCACGACGAAAATAGCATTATTCCCTCTCTTGGTCCTGGGAAAACCGGTAATGAAATCCATACCAATTTTATCCCATTTCCATTCAGGAATAGCTAAGGGTTGAAGGGTGCCAGCAGGCCGTTGATGCTCTGCTTTTACACGACGACAGACGTCGCAATTTGCAATATACTGAGCAATTTCTCTCTTCATCCTAGTCCACCAGAACCTCTGGCGTAGGTCCTGATACATCTTAGTACTACCGGGATGAATGGTGAGAGGAGATTCATGAGCCTCCTTAAGGATCAACTGCCGTAGATGCTGGTTCTTGGGAACCACTAGACGGTTCTCAAAGTACACAACACCATGATCATTTGTGGAGAAACAACTAGCACCTCCGCTAGCAATGTTCTCTTTGATTTTAGATATTCCCTTATCTCGCTTTTGGGCAGCGATGATTTGATCCGTAAGAGTAGGTTTTGCCACCAAGGTGGAAAGAAAACCTTGAGGAACAATGTGAAGGTTAAGCTTCCGAAATTCCTCATGGAGAAGCGGTTGACTTTGTTGTAACATCAGGTTGTTACAATAAGATTTACGACTTAGCGCATCAGCCATGACGTTGGCTTTCCCTGGGGTGTAGGTTATTCCTAAGTCGAAGTCTGTGATCAATTCAACCCAACGTCTCTGCCTGAGATTCAAATCCGGTTGGGTGAAAATGTACTTCAGACTTTGGTGATCAGTGAATATTTCGCAACGATTACCGAGGAGGTAATGTCGCCAGGTCTTAAGTGCATAGACTACGGCTGCAAGCTCTAGATCATGAGTAGGATAATTCTCCTCATGTGGGTGCAATTGCCGTGAAGCGTAAGCAATTACGTGTCGATCTTGCATAAGAATGCAACCTAGTCCTTGTCGCGAGGCGTCGCAGTAGATAACAAAGTCCTTGGAGAAGTCTGGCGGTACCAGCACGGGAGCAGAGGTCAGGCGTCTTTTCAGTTCCTGAAAGCTGTGCTCACATTGTGGAGTCCATTCGAACTTCTTATCTTTCTTGAGGAGTTCGGTTAGAGGTTTAGCAACCTTGGAGAAGTTCTCGACAAAGCGACGGCAATAGCTCGCTAAGCCCAGAAAACTCCGAACTTGCTTGACCGATTCAGGTGGAGTCCAATTAAGGACGGCTTGAACTCGCTCAGGGTTAACAGCAATACCTTTACCAGATATTACATGACCCAGATAGGTCACTTCTGACAACCAGAATTCACATTTAGAAAATTTGGCATAAAGGCGATGCTCTCGAAGTTTCTTCAACACTAGCCTTAAATGTTCGGCATGTTCTTCCTCGTTCTTGGAGTAGATGAGTATATCATCGAGATAAACTACGACGAATTTATCCAAATACTCCATGAAGATTGAGTTCATTAACCGAGAAAAGGTGGCTGGAGCGTTGGTTAAACCGAAGGACATGACGGTGTACTCGTATTGGCCATAACGAGTAACAAAGGCCGTTTTAGGAATGTCCCCGTTTCTGATTTTGATTTGATGGTAGCCCAACCTCAAATCCATCTTGGAGAAGACTGAGGATCCAGCGAGCTGATCGTACAGGTCGTTGATCCTGGGAAGTGGATATTTGTTCTTGATTGTGACCAAATTGACAGGTCGGTAATCTACAACCATCCGGTCCGTACCATCCTTCTTCTTAACGAATAGGACGGGGCAAGCCCACGGAGATGAGCTAGGTCGGATGAAACCCTTTTTCAAGGACTCATCGAGTTGTTTCTTAAGCTCGGCTAGTTCTAGGGGTGCCATCTTATAGGGTCTTCTAGCAATCGGAACGGTTCCTGGAATGAGATCTATTACGAACTCAACATCCCTGTCAGGTGGAACACCTGGCAATTCCTCTGGGAAGACATCCGGAAAGTCACAGACTACCGGCACGTTCTCAAGATCTGGCAAGGGGCTGGCGTTAAGAGAATATAATTTTCGCTTGGCTATTTGGGTCAAGACATTGACTATCTTCCCCGAAGGATGGGTGAGTTGAACAGTCCTAGAGAAGCAATCAATTTTGGCTTGATGAGCTGACATCCAGTCCATACCCAAAATGATATTAATATCTGAAGATTTAAGGGCTATCAAAGATGCGAGAAAAACAAGTCTGTCGACTTGGATTTCATTTCCATGGCTTACTCTAGAGGTTTGCCATTTGGATCCCGGAGTTTGAATAACCATAGAGGTTGGCATATCATCGAATGCGACGTTATGCAAGCGAGCATAGTTTTCAGATATAAAAGAATGAGAGGCTCCTGTATCGAAAAGAACAGATGCCGGGTGGCAATTAACAAGAAGCGTACCGAGAACGACGTTGGGATCCTCTTGAGCTTCTTCGGCAGAGATGCAGTTAACATGGCCACGTGAAGCGGTGACCGGCTTGGCGTGGAACACTTTCCCTGTCGGCTTGCCACGGCCAACAGCTTTAGCAGATTGATTGGGGTTAGTCTGGGGACACTCACGCATATAGTGGCCAGATTCCCCACACTTGAAACAAGTCACGAAACTGGTACGTGGAGGAGCATTGTTGGTTGGACCCCCATAGGGCTTGGTCGGTGCAGACTGTTGAACGGGGCGAGGCGCCTGGAAAGATGGCCTCGGTGTGAACCTGGGTGGCAGGGCGGTGTTGGGCACCCACACGCGGCGCTTCTGAGGACCAGCACCGGATGAGGAACCCGTGTCACGGCCATGCTTGCGTGTTGCGTCATAGTCAGTCTGACCAGTTTCAGCACTGATGGCTTTGTTGACAAGTTTCTGAAAAGATGTGCACTCATGCAGACGGAGGTCACGGCGAAGCTCAGGACTAAGGCCCTTACGGAACCTTGCTTGCTTCTTGGCGTCAGTAGACACTTCCTCGGTTGCATATCGGGCGAGATTACCAAACTCCCTGCTATAGGCATCCACAGAAAGTCGTCCTTGAATGAAACTGCAAAATTCTTCACGTTTACGGTCCATGAGACCCTCCGGAATGTGATGTTCACGGAAAGCCTTGCTGAACTCAGCCCAAGTAGTGACATGGCCCGCTGGGCGCATAGCTCCATAATTCTCCCACCATAGACTGGTGGGGCCTTCAAGATGATATGCAGCAAAGGTGACCTTCTCAGCCTCCGCTACCAGCGCGGAACGCAGTTTGTGAGAGATACTGCGAAGCCAGTCATCAGCGTCGAGAGGCTCGACGGAGTGGTGGAACGTGGGTGGATGCAATTTGATAAAATCACTGAGTGACACCATGTTAGTCCTCTGATGGTGTGCTGTATTCTGTTCAATACGCTCCAACAAACGGTTGGTCTCCCGCTTGTTTCTCTCAGCTTCCATCATAACATCTTGGGAATGCTATTACATCAAAGATGATTATCTTAAACAAACTACGTATCCTAGATTCTTCTCTTTGTTTGTTACTTCTGCAAGAATCACATGGAGGAGGACTTATGAGACACTTTGTACGTGACAACACATTCTCTACGCTCTCCAAGAACTACTTTTGTCCCAAGATGTCCTGCGACATCTCACACTTCACCAACTGATGCTCTACATGTCACAAAGCTAAGACTAAAGCTCAATCCCATGGTCTCTCTATGCCACTTCCTATTCCGTATCACCCATGGGAAGATATTAGTATGGACTTTGTGTTTGGTTTTCCTAGAACTCGAAGTGGCAAAGATTCCATGCTTGTTGTTCTAGACCGTTTCTCTAAGATGGCACATTTTATTCCATGCAACAAGATAGATGATGCTTCACAGATTGCCATTCTCTTTTGTAGGGAAATCTTGTGTCTAGATGGAGTGCCAAATACCAAGTTCCTAAGCTACTTTTGGAAGACCCTATGCGCAAAGCTCAGAATCAAGTTCTTATTATGTTCGGCATACCACCCACAAACCGATAGCCAAACGGAGGTCATGAAGCAGACGCTATCTACTCTACTACGTGTGTTGATCAAGAGGAACATCAAGGAGTGGGAAGAATGCTTACCAATCATCGAGTACGCCCACAACCACGCAAGACATTCGACTACCGGCAAGTCCCCCTTCGAGGTTGTCTATGGTTTCAACCCGTTGTCCCTTTTGAACATTCAACCACTACCACTACAAGAGCGCATAAACATGGAAATGTGTGAATGAGCGAACTATCTGAAGATGCTGCATGAAGATACAAGGCACACAATCGAGCACCAAGTCCAATGCCTTGCGGCCAAGATCAACATCAACAAGAACCCCATGATATTCAAAAAAGGAGATCTTGTGTGGCTACAACTTTGCAAGGACCGCTTTGCCAGCAAATGCAACTTGAAACTTCTACCATGAGCCGAAAGACCCTTCAAGGTGCTAGCACGCTACAAAAACAATGCATACAAGATAGACCTACCACGTGACAAATAAACCATGAGCAACATTTTCAACGTCAAGGATCTCTCCCTGTACCATGGTGACGAGGCTTTCTATCGGAGGTCAGATCTTTCCCAGGGGGGAGATGATGCGAAGCATCCGACAGTCATCCCATGGACTTACCTATGTCTCCCATGACACCACATGGACCAATGACTAGAGCTCGAGCAAGGGCTATTAAAACTAAGGTGAACGCATTCCTCTCTGAACTAACAAATTGTTCATACGGGACAGGGCTACTACCTCAAGTGGAAACCCTATGTGTGATCAGGTACTTAGAGGCAAGCCGCAGAACATCTGCATCCAACGGACAAGATGGCGAAGACACCAAGTAGAAGGACCAAGAGAAAGAGTTGCCAGGAAAACTGCAACCACCGGACGACCGGACCATGCCGGACGTCCGACGCCTAAAGCACTAGCCAGTGAATGCTACAGCGGCCGGACGACTGACGCAGACCGGACGTTCGACACCTCCCAGCGCCCGGACAGTCGCTCGACTCCGAACATCCGGTGCCACTTCGTAGAATGAAAATTAACGGAAACCCAAAGACCTCCAGACGACCGACGACTGGACGACCGACTTCCTCCGAATATCCAGTGCCACATGATCAGAGCCGAAATGCCGAAAGTCGGCGCGTTATCGGATGTTCGGACCTTCACGATCCACCAGACAACCGGTAACGGTCGGACGTCCGGCACAGACAGGCCCATATACCCATTTGTCCCCCTAGACTATATATACTCCTCCTCCCTCTTTCTATGGTTAGCATTGGTTTAGCTCATATGAGTGATATAGCTTTGCTCATCCACTTGATATATACATACTCCTTTGGAGACCGAGGCCTCCACGGAGAAGATCACATGTGGATTCAAGACCCCACAAGGGAAGATCCCCTAGTGGATTCAAGACCTCCTCTTAGAGAAGAACTAGATACTTGGATCCGTCCTTTGTTGTCTTTGGATATTTGTGACCTCTTTTGTTCATGAATATAGCACATGTGTGGTTGTTTCCCGTTGATTTGAGTGTTTCCTCTTGACTCCCCTCGTGTTTCCCCGTGTGTTTGTCGTGTTTTTTGTGGGATCCCCTCCAAATCGTGAAAAATCTGCCCTAGGCTTCCACCCAACATAAGCTAGCCACTAGCCGGTGGAGGGAAATTGATGAGAGAAGAGGCGGGAAGCATAGTCGTGGATTGCAGGACACGTGTATAACACCATTAATTGTTGTACTGGGCGTCTGTGTTGGCAGGTACGAGCTATTATATGCATCCGCTAGGTTGGGGCGGCTATTCCCTACATGTTCAACTGCTATATGCATATGGTTGCTCTGCTTGCGTCCCTCTGCTCACCATTGAGGCAGTCGCGGAACGCTCTGCTCACATCCCTCCATGCGCTCTTCTCACTGTTGAGGCAGACGTGGAGTGCTATGCTCGCGGCCCTCTGCACGTGCTCTACCAACGGTTGGGGCTGGCGCACGATCGCGTTGGTGGCCCCATATGCATGCGTTTGTGACGCACATGTCACCACGATGCAGTTACATGCGGCACGATGGAGTTACGCACTGCAAATACTGCCATCCAGGCGTGCCGATATTCCAGGTCGTCCAACTTCTCCATTAATTCCCACGGCTATTATAAACTTAGTCTCTTCAACCTTTCACTCGTGCCCCACAACAAAACAAGCACACCCACGACGACACATACAGAGAGGATATCTAGCGCCGCTCCAATGGAGTTCAGCATGCATCAAGTGGAGACCCACATGAGGGAAAAGGATCTTGATATGTCTCCAATGTATCTATAATTTTTTATTGTTCCATGCTATTATAGTATCAATCCTGGATGTTTTATATGCATTTACAAGCAAATATATATATTTTTTGGGACTAATCGATTAACTTAGTACCCAGTGACAGTTGTTTTTTTTGCATGTTTTGGTTTTTCAGAATATCAGTATCATACGAAGTCCAAATGCCACAAAACTTTTCCGAGATTTTTTTCTGGACATAAGAGACCCTAGAAGCTTCAGGAGAGTACTAGATGGAGTAGTGGCCCACAAAGGGGTTGGTGCCCCCTGGTGGCTGGTGGGACCCATGTGGCTCGATTGACCTAACTCCGCCTCTATACTTCTCTAAAATCGGGAAACCAGCAAAGAGCGAGCCAAAATACTTTTTTCGCCGCCGCAAGTTCCAGAACCATGAGATCCCATCTAGTGGCCTTTCTAGCACTCTGTCGGAGGGGTATTCGATCATGGAGGGGCTCTACATCAAGCTTGCCGCCCTTCCGATGATGTGTGAGTAGTTTACCACAGACCTACAGGTCCATAGTTATTAGCTAGATGGCTCTCTCTCTCTCTTTTTGATCTTCAATACCATGTTCTCCTCGATGTTCTTGGAGTTCTATTTGATGTAATCACTTTTGCGGTGTGTTTGTTGATATCCGATGAATTGTGAGTTTATGATCAGATTATCCATGAATATTATTCGTGTTTTCTCTGAACTCTTTCATGCATGATTGTTATAGCTTTGTATTTCTCTCTAATCTATTTATTTGGTTCGTCTAACTAGATTTATTTTTCTTGCAATAGGAGGGGTGCTTTGTAGTGGGTTCGATCTTGCGGTGCTCAATACCAATGACAGAAGGGGCCATGTGCTACTTCTTGAGCTTGCATTGGTTTTTCCCTTGAAGAGGAAAGGGTGATGCAGCAAAGTAGAGTAAGTATTTCCCTTAGTTTTGAGAACCAAGGTATCAATCATGTAGGAGACAACAAACAAGTCACTGAATACCTACACAAACAATCAAACAACTTGCACCCAACACGGTAAGGGGTTGTCAATCCCATCACGGTTACTTGCAAAAGTGAGATCTAATAGAGATAAATAAACAGTAAAGTAAATATTTTTGGTACTTTTGGTTTATAGATCGAAAATTAAAAGATTGCAAAGGAAGTAAATCAGAAACTAAAATTGTAGAACAGAAACTTGTATGATGGAAGCTAGAAGATTGTATGATGGAAAATAGACCAAGGGGCCATAGGTTTAACTAGAGGCTTCTCTCAAGATAGGAAATATTACGGTGGGTAAACAAATTACTGCCGAGCAATTGATAGAAAAGCGCAAAGTTATGACGATATGTAAGGCAATGATCATGAATATCGTCATCGAGTCTGTGTCAAGTAGACCGACTCCTGCCTGCATTTACTACTATTACTCCACACATCGACCGACTCCAGCCTGCATCTAGAGTATTAAGTTCATGAAGAACAGAGTAACACATTAAGTAAGATGACATGATGTAGAGGAATAAACTCAAGCAATATGATGTAAACCCCATCTTTTTATCCTCGATGGCAACAATACAATACGTGCCTTGCTGCCCCAACTGTCACTAGAAAAGGACACCGCAAGATTGAACCCAAAGCTAAGCACTTCTCCCATTGCAAGAAAAACCAATCTTGTTGGCCAAACCAAATCGATAGTTCGAAGAGACTTGCAAAGTTAGGAAATCATGCATATAAGAATTTAGAGAATATTCAAATAATATTGATAGATAAGCTGATCAAAAATCCACAATTCATCGGATCTCGGCAAACATGCCGCAAAGAAGTATTACATCGAATAGATGTCCAAGAACATCGAGGAAAACATGGTATTGAGAATCACACAGAGAGAAGAACCCATCTAGCTACTAGCTATGGACCCGTAGGTCTGAGGTAAACTACCCAGGCTTCATCAGAAGGGCAATGGTGTTGATGTAGAAGCCCTCTGTGATCGAATCCCCCTCTGGCAGGACGCTGGAAAAGGCCCCTAGATGGGATCTCACGGGTACAGAAGGTTGCGGCAGTGGAAAAGTATTTTTGTGGATGCCTCTGGTGGTTTGGGCATATAAGTGTATATATAGGCAAAAGAATTAGGTCAGGGTGTGCATGAGGGGCCCACAAGGGTGGGGGTGCACCGTACCCCCCTGGGCGTCCCGTCCGTCCTTGTGGCCGCCTCGTGGCTCCCCCAACTTCATCTCAAAGTCTCCTGGTTTCCTTCTGGTCCAAGAAAGATCATTTCGAAATTTCTATTCCGTTTGGACTCCGTTTGGTATTCCTTTTCTGCGAAAATCTAAAACAAGGAAAAAACATAAACTGGCATTAGGCTCTAGGTTAATAGGTTAGTCCCAAAACATAAAATAGCATGGAACAATCAAAAATTATAGATACGTTGGAGACAAATCAAGCATCCCCAACCTTAATTCTTGCTCGTCCTCGAGTAGGTAAATGATAAAAACGGAATTTTTGATGTGGAATGCTACCTAACATATTTATCCATGTAATTTCTTTATTGTGGCACGAATGTTCAGATCCGTATGATTCAAAACAAAAGTTTAATATTGAAATAAAAACAATAATATTTCAAGCATACTAACAAGATAATTATGTCTTCGCAAAATAACATGGCCAAAGAAAGCTTATCCCTACAAAATCTTATAGTCTAGCTATGCTCCATCTTCATCACACAAAATATTGAAATCATGCACAACCCTGATGACAAGCCAAGCAATTGTTTCATACTTTTGACATTCTCAAACCATTTCAACTTTCACGCAATACATGAGCGTGAGCCATGGACATAACACTATAGGTGGATTAGTAAGTGGTTGTGGTGAAAACAAAAGGAGGAAGATAGTCTCACATCAACTAGGCGTATTAACAGGCTATGGAGATGCCCATCAATAAATATCAATGTGAGCGAGTAGGGATTGCCATGCAACGGATTCACTAGAGCTATAAGTTTATGAAAACTCAAAAAGAAAACTAAGTGGGTGTGCATCCAACTTGCTTGCGCACAAAGACCTAGGGAATTTTGAGGAAGCCTGTAACGACCCGAGACCGACGCTCCAGACGCCTTCCATTTACTTCGTTGTATGTGTGTGTTTTATTTGTTTGTTTCATCTATCATCGCATCATTTGCGTTGCATCATGTCATCATGCGCATTGCATCCGCATGTTTTCATAAAACTTGCGTCCACTCGTAGTTTTCGCTTCTTCTTTGTATTTGTTGACCCCTCTCAGATCAACCGGGCCGCTCACTTCTCTCTCTTCCATGAGACCATCAAACCCCCTTATCTCCGTGGCCTTTTGTCAAACCCCTTGCCCGCGTGCGAAACTTACCCGAACCCGAACTGGGCTGTCGTTACCGATTAGTCTGGATCATCTCCGAACAACCCTAAAATATCTTTGGTTTCTTCTTTGGACCCCCTAGCATAATTTTCTCAACCATACGATGAAGATCGTTGGGGCAAGATAGCCCTCCACTGTAGCGCCCAAGATGCAATTCTATCCCAATCACGTGATGAATTCATGATCGGCTCACAATCGCATTTCGAGCGCATAGCAAGGTGGACATCATAATAACATACCATGTACTGAATAGATGAGAATACAAGATAAAGACTTACACTCGCCAAAAGCTACAACATCAATACAACAATACATCAATACATAAAAACCATCATACAGAAGAGCGGGATCCGACTACGGATGAAATCAAACGAAAAAGGAGAATGACATCCACCATACTAATCCCAGGTTCCCTGACCCGGAACATATCACTTGATCGAAGGAGAACTCCAAACAAGCAAGCATCGCACTCGCGTTAGACCATCACATTACCTGTACCTGCAACTGTTGTAGTAGTAATCTATGAGCCATGAGGACTCAGCAATCCCATTACCATGGGTATCAGGACTACCAAAGCTTAATGGGTATGGAATGGATAAGTGGTGAGGTTGCAGCAGCACTAAGCATAGTACGGTGGCTAACTTACGAGTACAAGAATAAGAGGAGAAACTATGCAATGGTCGCAAACTAGTAATGATCAAGAAGTGATCCTGAACTACTTACATCCAAACATAACCCAACCGTGTCTCTTCTCCAACGCACCCGAAAAGAGACAGTCACGGTTACACACGTGGTTGGTTTATTTTAATTGAGTTTAGATCAGGTCCACTACAACCGGATATTAACAAATTCTGATCTGCCGCATAACCACATGCACGGCTCTCGAAAGTTTAAACCCTGCAAGGGTGTCCCAACTTAGACCATGACAAGCTCACGATCCGCGGAGACAATCCTCCATCTTGGGACCCTTCGATCAGACTCGGAATCCCGGTGCACAAGACATTTCGACAATAGTAAAACAAAACCAGCAAGACCACCCGGTGCGTCGATACCCCGATAGGAGCCGCACGTATCTCGTTCTTAGGACAACACCTTCTATGCTAAGTGGACGGTGGCCAAAATACCATCGAGTTGCCTAGAGGCGGCACTTCTGACTGCTAGGTAGGTGGACCAACACTCATGAGGACCACTAGCCCAGGGGTTGATTAAGAGACCTCGGGTGCCGGCAGGTCCCTATGCAAGTTTTAGTTGTTATTAGGCAAATGGTAAAACCAATGTTGGGCCCATAAAACCTCGTCGTGTTAGGGACGCAAAATCAAGGAACATAACACTAGTATGATGGAAACTAGGGCGACAATAGTGGAACAAAACACCAGGCAAAAGGCCGAGCCTTCTACCCTTTACCAAGTATATAGATGCATTAAATAAATAAGAGATATTGTGCTATCCCATAATATCCATGTCCCAACATGGAACGACCTCCACTGCACCTACAACTAGCAACGCTATAAGAGGGGCTGAGCAAAGCGGTAACATAGCCAAACAATGGTTTGCTAGGATGGTGAAAAAGGTTAGAGGCTTTCATGGCAATTTGGGAGGTTTGATAAACAAGTGGTAGATAGCCTGACACAGCGATAGCATCGAGACAACTAGCAAAGCAAAGATAGTAATGGTATCTGGGGTAACGGTCATCTTGCCTGAAAACCGCTAGGAAGAAGATCGAGTCCATGAAGTAGTCGAACCAATGTAGTCGAACGGATCCTCACAGTCGCAACAATACCGGAACTATCAAGGAGAAACGCAACTAGAAAGAAGCAAACGAGATGGTAAACAACCAAGCATAATCATGGCACGATGCATAATAAAGTATGATGTGTGTCCGGTTTAATGAGGCATGACATTGCAAAGTGCAACAAACAATACTACAAATTACGTGGAGCTCAATATGCAACGAGTTGCATATTGACAAAACACGACATGCAATTATTTAGTTCACTCCAGTTTATGCTAGACAACAATATTAAATATTGGTTAACATGGAAGAGGTGAAGCATAAGTAAACTAACTATTTAGAGAAGTTTACATGAGGCCGGGAACAACAACAACAATTCCGGAAAATCCTCATATGCATATTTTGAATTTGGTACTGTTCTTCCCTACCATATTTTAGAGTTGTTAAACATGCAAAGTAATGCCACCATGTTAAACTGTGCATTTTTCCACCCCATTAACATATAAGGATTATTAAATTTGGAGCTATGGTTATTTAGTTATGAAATAAACCATTATAACATGTCATTTGTGCAAAATAATTTAAACAACACACTTAAACATTTTAAACATTGATGAAAGTTGCAAATTATGAAACTAAATGAAATTCTAAGAATTTTACATATATAAGTTGTTTTAATCCGATGCATGGTTTGTTAGTTATTAAGTGCATGCCCTAGAGGGACTAATCTGTAAAACAAGTTTTCTCTGCATAATTGATAAAATCGCCAGGGACACGAAAAAGATATGTGGGCCGAATCTGCTGAACTGGGCCTACATAGAGGAGGGCCTGCAGGGAGCTCACCCATGGGCCAAGTCCTAGACGGTGGGCAGGAGGCCGGCTGGATCTGGCGAAGTGAAGACGCTACTGGGCCTCGGTCAACACGATGCGCCGAGCACTCACGTCCTGAAACTGACGAAGCTAGCGGGTGCAGCATCCTTCATTCATCTGCTCCAAGTAGAGGCGAGGCGAGGCCAAGCGGTGGAGGCGAGCACAAGCGGTCAGGCCAAGAGGGACCTGACGCGGGACCACAGGGCCATGATGGTGTGGGGACGGCGGATCCAGGCAGCGAGGTGGCAACCCGGCGAGATCCAAGGCGAGGCAGGGAGCCGACTGCCATGGTTGTTTCCTATACAGAGAGAGTCGAGAGGGAGTTGAGGACGCAGAGAAGAAAAGGAATGAAGGACGAGAAGGACAGTGCATGAAGGACTAGCCTGGAGCTTGCCGGCACGGCGCGAGGAGACTCGGGAGGCCCTCTCCATGGGTTCTTGGGCGAAGTAGCTCCGGTGGTGAGGCGGATCTGCAAGAGGAGACGGGTGCACGAGGTGAGGGATTCGGGCTACAAGAGAGGTCCAGAGGGGTAGTACGTGGAGGAGGGCACGGGCATGGCTGAAGCCCCGGTGGCGACTCTGGCAAGGTTGTGGCTGCTGTTGCTAGGACGGCGGTGGCACAAGGCCATGGGTTCTTGTATTCGTGGAGGTAGGGGAGCTTGGAGCCTCGGGCAAGAGCTCCCGGATCAAGGGATGAACGATGTTGGGTCGATGGATTGATTGGGTGTCTCGGTGGGAATCAAGGAGGGACAGGGGAGGTGCTGGATCGAGCGAGGTGGAGGGCGAGGGGATCTGGAGGCTGTAGGTGGCGAGCGATGGTTGGGGAGGGATGGATCCCGAGGGGGATTTGGTGGACTGGCGGCGGCGGCTGGGAGGATGGGACAAGTCCACTAGATTTTAGGGTTTCACGATACATGTATAGCTCGAGAATTTTTGGTTAGGTGCATTTGGTTCCTCCGATCGTAATCGGACGGCCCGGGATAAATATGTTAGGAAGCCCAAACAATGAACTGAGGATGTTTTAGGGATGTTTGGGGATGATTTGGACCCATTGGTAACAACAACCCGGGTCATGTTCGGGACAGCTTTTGGACGTGCGCGAGGGGTTGATGCACTGTGCAAGGAGGGGTTAGGCGGACGTGGTCAAGAGTATGGTTGGACTGAGAATGGCCAACGAAGACCAAGCAGTCTGACAACATTGCCATGAATAAGACAAGAGAGAAAAGAGTGGTCTGGCAAAGACAAGGAAGAAGCAGCAACCACGAACGGATGCAAAGTTTTGAAAACATGACGGCAACGGAGTGCCGATGCAATGCAAATGATGACATGATGAATGCAACAAATAAATAAAACACACAACAACAAAGAAATAACTGGAAGGCTTCTGGAACGTCGGTCTTGGGTCGTCACATCCCCCTCCTATATAAATAGTCTAAACCCTAGTCCTAGCTTCTGTCCCATCCATCCCTTCCCGTAGCCGCCGTCACCACATCTTGGGATCTTCCCACATCCACCACCCTACAACCAACGCCTGAGCCAACTTCCCATCGCCATTGCAGCCTCTGACCACCTTCCTTGTTTTCCGCTGTGCCCAAATCACAACAACCAAATCCAACCAACCACCACCTCGCTCGATCCCCCTGCTCGCATAGATCGAGCCCCTGTCCAGCAACCCCGAGCCAGGAGCCTCTCGTATTGCATCCGCTGGACCAGCAGGAGCGTGCCTTTGCGAGCTTTAGGCCGTGTGCGTCCTTGTTGTCACCCCGCCGTCAAGCCGCTCTGATCGACAGGTCCTCCTCACCGCATCTCCTCTCCGTTTCTCATTGTTCTTCTCCTGCTACTGCGTCTAACTGTGTGGTTGATGTCTTTCTCCTGCAAGGGCTGCACCACCAAGTCAAGAACGTCGTCGGCCTCATTAACTCTCCTTACTACAACCCGATTCGAACCTGCTCTCGCCTTCGTCTGCTCGTGACCGAGCCCAGGGCCCCAATGCCTCTGCTTGCCATAACCGCACATCTGCTTCGCTCGAGCAGAGGCAAATTGTCGGATTACGGGTTCCGCCAAACTCTTGAGAGGTTTGAATGTGGGGTGCACACGAAGAACACTCTCTGCCTGACTCGCTCGCTCGATGATTCCACGGCCTAGCTCGACGAACCCAAAGAACAAGAGACACGAGGGTTTATACTGGTTTTGGGCCACCTTGTGGTGTAATACCCTACTCCAGTTTGTGGGTGGATTGCCTTGAGGGGCTGAGGATGAACAAGTACAATGGATGAGCAGCCTCGGGAGGTGAGGTGTTCTTGAGCTCGATGAGCTCGTGGTTGAAAGGGTGATCATAATGATCCGTCCTGTTCTATGGTGGTGGCTAGGTCCTATTTATAGTGGCCTTGGTCCTCTTCTCAAATGTCTAGGCGGGAAGGGATCCCACAACGGCAAAGTTCGAATGGGGGCAACTAGTACGAGCTATCCTGAAAAAAATGGTCTTCGCCTGCCAAAGGCTCTGGTGGTGACGCTACTGTGGGCTCTGCGATGAGCCCCATCGTGCCGTCGTACTTGTGTTGGTCTTGTCGCACGGATATGGAAACCTTTGCACGATTCTTCAGGAACCCACGCCTGCGCTTGCCGCCTTAGTACCAAAGAGGAAAATGTTACACTAGGCCCGCTGGCGCCCGCATGGCCTTGGTCGTCATGGCTCACATCACGTGAACCTCGTGAGGTGCCCATTGCATAGATATCTCCGCTCCTCGGGAGCCAGCCTAGTGAGGCTGCCCCCAGGGAAGTCTTGGTGTCGTCCACCTCGCGAGGCTCGGCCCCTCGCGAGGGTGTTGAGTTGTTTCCGCTGAAGATGGGTCGTACTGGGCCGTTGGTGGAGCCACGCTACAGGACACATGTAGGCAAGTCTGGGTACCCCTGTTCCCAGGATGCCAACAGTAGCCCCCGGGCCCAAGGAGCGCTTGAGCTTGGCTTTGAGGCGATGCCAAAGGGCAAAGTGCAGAGCGCCATGGACCCCAACTGCCTGCGGCCTTGGTCGACGCATGGCAATTGATGGGACGTGGGCGCCACCGCTTCCCCATGTTGCCTCAGCAAATGTCCGACTTGACGAGGCGTCGCGGCATGCAGGAGAAAATCATCATTACATGCGATTGTGGAGGCTGGCGGTTGGCCTCGTTCTGGCTATAAATGAGGGGAGGGGCAGAGCACCCTTGCTCATCTTTTCTTCCTCGTCGATTGCTCCTTCTTCTTCCTCCTTGCCTCGTCGTCTTGCTGCTACCCCCATGGCGCCGATTAGGAGGTTCTTCGCCACGGAGAAAGGGAAGACCCCCCCCCCCCACGAAGAGATGGGGCCACTCCCACCGAAGAAGAGCTTGGGCCGCTCCTGCGTTGTCGGCGTGAGGCTGGACGTGATGCGACCTTGGTATGAGCGGCTGCTGCCTAGTTATCCGTTCCCTTTCTACGCACAAGTGCAGGGCTCAAGAGAAGGCGGGAGCGCCCCGCGCCACCCGCGCAACGTCCGCGGTTGCCATGCCGTGGTTGCACGAGCTGCCGGTCCATGAACACATGCTGAGGGCTACTCACGCGAGTTCGTGATATGGGCGGAAATGTCACCACGCATGTGGATCAAGCTTTCGCAATTCTTTGCTGAAGAGATGCCACCGAGAGGACCACTCGAGCTATGGTTGCAGCACGTCGAGTGCAGCACCCCGTCAACAGGGTCGGAGGTTGAGGTCGTCTCCCCGGGCATAATCTTCATGACTCGTGGATGGGGCAAGGTCGCCCGTGCTTGCTATGCAGAGGGGCCCTCACCATCCACTTTGAATACGACGATGCATCCATGATGTTCTTCAAACTCTTCGACGAGGAAGGCCGTCGCCTGGAGTGCTGCCCTGGAGGGGGCCACCAGTATGGCGCTGCAGCAAGCACCGAGCCCGCCCCCAGCCTTGCCGGCAGTTCCTCCAGCAGCAGCGATGGCTCCTGGGAGTCCAGAAAATCTCCTCGGCTTGACGAGTCTCCAGAGACGAGCAACGACAGCTATGTGCCACCGATCTCCCGTTGTGCCTGGACCGCGACAGCGGCGTCAGCTCGCCGTCGTCGATGATGTGGATGGGGTTGACGTTGGCCCCTCGCGGCCCACTGTTGATGATAGCATCGGTGGTGATGCCCGTAGCTAGGGCCCTTGAAGTTTTCTTCTCTTGCTCCCTGCGAGGAATCGAGACGAACCCCATGGGGGCGTGTAAAGAAATTGTAATGTTTTTTCTCCACTGTTTATCATTCCTTCTATAAGACTTGTGGTTACATTTCTCGCTTTGGCACTACCCCCCTTTTCATCCTCGCGGTAGCTTAGCACTCTACGCCGGCAGGTCCCAGTCCTCAGGCAGGCTTCAGCCATCGCTAGTATGCCAGGTCGCGATGTCATGGTAAAGGCCAGGAGGTGAGCGGCCCAAGGTCCTGTAGGAGCTCCTGAGGCGCGATGCTCAAGAGGTACCCTTTGGCGTCCAAGCAGCATCCCGAAGGCAGAAAAGGAAGGCGGCATTGCAAGAGGAAGGCTGCCCGAATGGAGAATTCCAATGGCGAGTTGTGCTGGCGCGGATATGCGACTTATCTTATCGAGTCCGTGGTAATTCCTAGCATAACGTTCATTCGCGCTTCAGCAGTAGTGTTACTGGGTGAGGATCATGCCGGCTTCCCCCTTCCTTGCTCACGTAAGTGCTTTGCGTCCTTGGGTCCCGACCCTCGAGCGAGTTCAGGCGCCGCTGGTATGCCAAGTCGCGGTGCCATGGTCAAGGCCAGGGTGAGGGCTGGAGAGTCAGTATGAGCTCTGGACGCGCGATGCTCAGGAGCCCCCTTTAACACACAAGCGAATCATGCGAAAGGAGGGTGGCCGGCGAGGCCACCCATAGCCAAGCTTCGTAGATCCCTACGAGTTAGTTCGAGGGGAGAATGAATCTTATACTCGTGTTTGCTGTCCCGCCGTTGTTCTTTCTGCAAGAAGATGAAGGCACTGAGGATCTGGTGATGTGACGTGCACAGAGCGGGTCGGGAGCCAGAGCTCGATCCCTCGGGTTGGTCAGCGTTGCAGGGACGGACCCGAGAACAAGCGTCGTGCTAGCATGTGTAGACCCATTGCGGGATGAGCAGGAGACCAGTCAGAATGCGGGAAGCCGCGAAGGAGAACAAATAAGTAACTTATAATTGTCAAGTAACTCATGGAAGGAGAAAAGCTAGCTTGGACAAATGCAAGAATGATACATGCCGCAGGGACGGAGCCACGTGACCTGGGGATGATGCAGCCTGAGTGGGGCCACCAACAGGATAAGTTAAAGATGCAAATGGATACATGTCGCAGGGACAGGACCGTGTGACTTGGGGATAATGCTGCCCGAGGGGTGCCCCCAAATGAATGAATCCGAAAGAGTCACCTGGCACCGTTGCTAAAGGGATGTTGAAGTAGCTGAAGCCGCACGTTGAAGAAGTTGCTCCTCACGAGCCGCCTAAGTCTAGAGCCTCGGGAGGCTTTGGGGGCCCGGGAGGCTCATGAAGAACCAGCGCCATTTCTGCCAGGACTGCCTAGTGCCTGGCCTCCTGAGCTGCCAAGAGCTCCGCATGTCGTTTTGGAAGGTGACAGCAGTGTCCGAATGGCATGCGAACATAGTTGTGAGGTGGTCCCTCGCACCAACCAACGCGCGAAGGCCAGAAATGGTCCTGGGATGCGGCCCTGTTGAGCCCTGGGATGTTGACGCAGACGCGTAGCTCATTATCCTCGCCCGGAAAAAGAGCTGCGCCAGGTGCTGGGCGGCGATCGCCGCACATGGTCCTCGCCTCTTGAACCTCCTCGGTCGCCTCAGTGATGAACTCCTGATCACTAGGCACTCCCTACCTTGTGCCCTCATGAGGGAAGCGTGTGGTGAAGCATGCCTCCACGTGGTGCCTGAGCGCCTCCCTCGTGACATTGGCTAAGTCAGAGGCCCTCCAGCAGAGAGCCCCCGAGCCCAGCCTAAGGAGGGTGCCGGGCGCGCCTTCCTATGCGAGGGAGGGAGGCGCCCCGTCCGTGGGCGCATGTCCTAAGGTTGTGCCACTGGAGACACCGCTCTCCTAAATCTTCTAGCTGCGCAACTGCTTCTTCTTCTTGGGGATAGCCTCGGGTGGGTAGATGGCACCTTCGTTCTCTGGGTCTTTGACTACTGCAGCCTGGTAGGCGCGCTCTAGAGAGCACACCACATCCTTCTCCTTGGAAACGACTGTGATGACGTTGAAGCTCCCTGGCATCTTGAGGTTGTTGTAACCATGATGGGTCACTACCATGAACTTGGCCAAGGCCGGATACCCAAGGATGGCATTGTACGGAAGGCGGATGTGGGTGACGTCGAAGTCAATGAGCTGAGTGCGGTAGTTGTCGCGCTTGCCGAAGGTGACAGGGAGGCGGATTTCCCCTATCGGGGTGGTGGAGCCGTCGGTCACTCCTGAGAAGGGCTTGGTGGGCTGTAGCTGATCATATGGTACTTGGAGGCGATCGAACGTCTCGACAGAGAGAACATTGAGTCTTGCGCCGCCGCCGATGAGGGTCTGGTAATAAGAACATTGCTGATGATGGGCGAGCAGAGCATCGGGAGGGTGCCGACAGCTGCCGCGCACTTGAGCTAGTCAGACGAGCTGAAGGTGATGGTGTACTTGGACCACTTGAGCGGGCCCGTGGCCTCGAGCCTGGGGAGGCCCGCGTCCACCTCATGAGCAAACTGTTTGAAGATGCGTTGGGAGGCTGGGGCTTGAGCGCCACCAAGGATGCAGGCGATGGCGCGAGGCTCCTGGAAGCCCACAACCCCCTCGTCCTGGTGGTGGTCGTCGTTCCTCCTTGGTGGTGGCGGCAGCGGAGGGAGGCCAGCATTTCCCTAAGTGCAGTCATCACGAGGCTGGTTCCTCCAGGCGCCCTCACGAGGCTGATCCTACCATCGGTCCTCGCGAGGGCGGTCGCACCACTCTTGGCGGGGGCTGGGGTCATCCCAGCGCCCTCCGCTGCCTCCTCCATGGCCGTAACCTCAGTCGTTGCGCTCAGGGCGTCGTCTGAAGTGCCCGTCGCGGATGGCCCTGAGCTCCTGACTGTCGTTGATGTTGTGGATGTGTACATTGTGGAAGGCGCAAAACGGGCAGTTGGCCTTGGATGACTCGGGGTGGTCACAGCCGCGCTTCATCTCTGGCTCCGCCGCGAGCACGGCAGTCACCTTGTGCTTCACGTCCTAGGTCTTGGCCTTCTTGTCTTCTGGGTCGGCAGTTGGAAGGTTAAGGAGGGAAAGGCATCCCTCCTCAGGTCTCGCGCACTTGATCACCATATTGAACATCTCTAGAGCCGTGCACAGGTCCTCCTGTATGGCGAGCTCCTTCTTCATCTTGAGATCACGTACGCCATTGGAGAATGGCGAGATGATGGCCTCGTCCGTTACCTTGGGGATCTTGAGGTGAACATTGTTGAAACGCTGGATGTACTTCTGCATGGTTTCCGCTGGCTGCTGCTTGATGCACCGTAGGTCACTAGCGGCAGGCGGGCGGTCGCGAGTGCCTTCGAAGTTGGCGATGAAACGCTCGCGCATCTCGCCCCAGGAGGAGATCGATCCCACGGAAAGGTTCATGATCCACAAGCGCACGCCATCTTTGAGAGCCATGGGAAACCAGTTCTCCATGACCTTCTCGTCGCTGTTGCCCGCCTCGATGCTCAGCTCACAGAGCTGCAGGAACTCAGGAGGGTCGGAGGCAGATCTAGCTTGAATTTCCCGGGCCAGATAACGCTGCACAGCTCGAGGGTGAAAGCTCGGCAGCGGGCGGTGGTGACTGGAGCCCGCCGTGGGGGCGGAGCTAGTCCTGGTATCCATGCACCGCCGCTGCCGGCGGTGCGCAGTTTTGATGCGGTGGCTCTGGGAGAGCAGGAGCACCTTCTTACGGCCGCGGGATTTCCTGGCAGCTTCCTTCTTCACGCGTGGGCGCCCTGCGCGGTGGGTCACACCGCGTGGCCACGCATCTTGGCGTGAGGGCGATGTATTGATGCGTAGGTGGTAGAGCTGCTCCATGGGCTATGTCACCCGCCACAGGAGGAGGACGAGGTAGCGAAAGGGACGGTGCAGGGGAGCCCCCAGCGATGCGGTCTAGCCAATCCTCGTAGAGGTCGTCGATGGGGCGGTAGCGCAGGAGCTCACACGCGATGAGCAGTCCAGTCTGCGTGTCTGCAGACCCGCGGTGAGCATGGGATGACGAGCTGGCCGGAGTCAACGATGGGGTGGCGGTGCGTCTGTCCCTCCGCACGGAGGGGTGTAGCAACGAAGCTTGCTGCTCGTTCCCTGCCAGGCCGGTGGCGACATTGACAGTGGGTGATGAAGAGCGACGGGGAGGGTGGGCGCCGACGGGCGCAGTCAGGGCAACGCGAGGATTGAGAGCGGCTCGGCGTTCAGCACGGGCTCGATGAGCGTCAGTCATAGAAGCGGTGGAGCAGCGGGGCGTCGATTGATGGAAGAGAGGCTTCAGCGCACCCCTACCTGGCATGCCAAATGTTTGATTACGGATTCCTACAAACCATTGAGAGGTTCGAACTCTGGGGTGCGCACGAAGAACACTCTCTCCCAGACTCACTCGCTCGACGATTCCACGACCTAGCTCGACGAACCCAAAGAACAAGAGACCTGGGGTTTATACTAGTTCAGGCCACCTTGCAGTGTAATACCCTACTGATATGTCTCCAACATATCTATGTTTTCTCACGCTTTTCCTCCTGTTTTGGACTCTAATTTGCATGATTTGAATGAAACTAACCCCGAACTAACGTTGTTTTCAGCAGAACTACCATGGTGTTGTTTTTGTGTAGTAGTGAACATTCTCGGAATGGAATGAATCTTTTTGAGGATTTTTATATTAGTAATAAGAATTACTGGAGCCAAGACCAACCAGAGAGGGGCCCCTGGGTGGGCACAACCCACTAGGGCGCGCCCCCCTCTCCCGGCGCGCCCAGGTGGGTTGTACCCACCTGGTGGCCGCGCTGACAACCCGCTGATACTATAAAATTACATATTTCTAGGAAAAAATCAGGGACAAAGAAGTATCGCGATCCACGAGATGGAGCCGCCGCCAGGCCTTGTTCTTCCTCGGGGGGGGGGGGGGGGGGGGGGGCAGAGCTGGAGTCTATTTGAGGCTCCGGAGAGGGGGATCCTCATTCCTCGTCATCACCAACCCTTCTCCATCGACAATTCCATGATGTTCCCCACCGTGAGTGAGTAATTCCTCCGTAGGCTCGCTGGTCGGTGAGGATTTGGATGAGATTCAACATGTAATCGAGTTAGTTTTGTTAGGCCTTGATCCCTAGTATCCACTATGTTCTTAGATTGTTGTTTCTATGACTTTGCCATGCTTAATGCTTCTCAATTTGGGGTCGGGTGCCATGATTTCAGATTTGAACCATTTATGTTATCATCATTATATCCATGTTCTAGATCCGATCTTGCTAGTATAGTCACCAACTACGGTTATGATCCGGCAACCCTCGAGTGACAACAACCGGGCCCACTCCCGGTGATGACAGTAGTTTGAGGAGTTCATGTATTCACTATGTGTTAATGCTTTGTTCCGGTTCTCTATTAAAAGGAGGCCTTAATATCCCTTAGTTCCCAATATGGACCCCGCTGCCACGGGAGCGTAGGACAAAAGATGTCATGCAAGTTCTTTTAATAAAGCATGTATGACTATTTACGGAATACATGCCTACATTATATCGTTGAACTAGACCTAGTGTCGTATCCCCCTAGGTTATAAATGTCTCATGATGAATATCATCCAACAAGTCAACGATGTAATGCCTATGAATTTACCCTTATTATTTCTGCTAAGTTACTACTGCTATCATCACTGTTACATTTGCTACAAAATTACTGCTATCATTGTTACTGTTACTATTACTGTTGTCACTACTATCAAAACTATCAAACTACTTTGTTATTGATCACTTCGTTGCAGATAATTAATCTCCAAGTGTGGTTGAATTGACAACTCAGTTGCTAATACCTTCAAATATTCTTTGGCTCCCCTTGTGTCAAATATATAAATTTGCGTTGAATAGTCTACCCTCGAAAACTATTGTGATCCCCTATACTTGTGGGCTATTAAGACCTTTTTCTGGCGCCGTTGTCGGGGAGAAAAGTTGTATTTGTTGAGTCACTTGGCATTATTGTCATATTATCACTATGAAGAATCTGAAGGATGCTAAGACTAATATATTACCCTCAAAGACGAGGGGAGGTAAGGAACTGCCATCCAATCTGCTTTAGATTCACCTTCTGTTATAAGTAAACTTGCAACACCACCACATGCTATTAATTTTGATATGTTGCAAGTTATTGATGATGCTACCTCTACTGTGGTTAATGCTTTTGAGGATGCTAGTACCTTGCTTAATGATGATGTGCCACTTGGTGAATTCCTTGATAAACAAATTGCTAGAGTTATACAATACGATGTTGTTGAATCTGATCATGAGCTTGCAACTGAAACTCCTGAAACACCTGTGAGGACTAGCCTTCCTAGATATGAATTGCCTAAGGTACTGGAAGGTTATGTTATGAGTGAAGAAACAACTAGAGATATTCTTGCTTGCAATGATAGAGATGATCTAGAGAAATTACTACAAAAGTATAAAGAAAAATCTCTGAATGCTAGAATGAAATGTGATGCTAAGTTTTCTACTTCACCTATCTTTATTGATGAAAAGGATTATGAATTCTCTGTCGACCCAGAGTTAATTACTTTGGTTGAATCTGATCCTTTAATGGTTATGAAACTGAAACTGTTGTGGCACATCTTACTAAGTTGAATGACATAGCCACCCTTTTTACTCATGATGAGAAACCTTGCTATTATTTTATTCTCAAATTATTTCCTTTCTCATTAAAGGGTGATGCTAAATCTTGGTCCAATACTCTTGCTCCTGGTTGTGTACGTAGTCCCCAAGATATGATTTATTACTTCTCTGAAAAATATTTTCCAACTCATATGAAACAAGCTGCCTTACAGGAAATATTTAACTTTGTGCAAACTAAAGAAGAGTGTCTCCCACAAGCTTGGGGAGGCTTTGCCAGTTACTTAATGCTTTGCCTGATCATCGTCTTAAGAAAATTAAAATACTTGATATCTTCTATAATGGACTAACCAATGCTTCTAGGGACTTCCTAGATAGTTGTGCTGGTTGTGTTTTCAGGGAACGAACTATTTCTCAACCTAAAGAATTATTGAATAACATATTGAAAAATAATGATGATTGGACTATTCCTGAACTACCTCCTAAACCCACTCCGAAGAACAGGGCTATATTATATCTCAGTCCCGAAGATATGCAAGAGGCAAAGAAATCTATGAAGGAAAAAGGTATTAAAGCTGAGTATGTTAAAATTTTACCTCCTATTGAATAAACACATGGGCTTAATACACCACCACTGCCTGCGGTGGTAGAGGTAAATTCTCTTATGAAGTTTAATGATAATGATAATCCTCACAATATGCATCCTAGCCAATGCCTTTATGAGTTTGAAAACTACATTAGAAAACAAGATCACTTTAATGCAAATGTTATGAAACAATTGAAATATAATTTTGATATGATTGCTCTCTTGAGTGACTTGTTATTTAGAATCTTAAATCATGTTAGAGGTGTTGGAAAGCATGATTCTATGGTTCAAACTCAGTTAGAACAAGTTGCTAAATCTCAAAGTGAATTACTAGATGAAATGAATCATAATATGCATGACTTTGTTGTTAGAGTTGCAACTAGAGGAGGTAAAATGACTCAGGAACCACTTTATCCTAAAGGACACGCTAAAAGAATTGGACAAGATTCACAAAGAGCTAACACTAGTGCAACTAGTCCTCCTAAAAAGAAGAAGAAAAAGAAAAATTATAGGACTTTGCATGCTCCTAGTGAACCTGAAATAGAGAAACCTCCTTATATTGCTAATGAAATTTCTATCTCTGATGTTGAAACTCTATCTGGTAATGAACACTCACCTAATGATAATGAAAAAGATAACGATGAGGTTCATGAAGACTCTCAACCAACCAATGAAAAAGAACCAGATAATGATGTTGAGATAGAACCACCTGTTGATCTTGATTACCCACAACCTAAGAATAAGAGATGTGACAAAAGAGACTTTGGTGCTAGAAAGAACGGTAAAGAAAGAGAACCATTGGTTCAAAAACCTATGCCTTTTCAACCCAAGTCAACTAAAAAGAATGATGATGAAGAATTTGAACGCTTTGCTGAAATGCTGAGGCCAGTCTTTTTGCCTACTCGCTTGACTGATATCTTGAAAATGCCTCCTTATGTAAAGTATGTGAAAGACATCATCACAAATAATAGAAAAAATACCGGAAGCTGAAATCTCCACTATGTTTACTAATTACACTTTTAAAGATGGAGTACCTAAAAAACATGGAGATCTTGGAATACCAACTATACCTTGCCCTATTGAAAGTGCTAGTGATCGAATCGAGGGGGGTGAATATGCGGTTTTTATGAAAGCCTTCAAAACATGGAAGTTTCGAAGACAAACGATAGAAATAAACCTATTACCGTGCAGCGGAAGGTAGACTACACTAGGCAAACCATAGTCAAGTATTCAATGGAGTGAAAGCACAATGACTAATAGCAGCTAGGCAGTAAAGATCAGGTAGGAAGATATTGTGAAGCCAATCAGAACAAGCAGTCACTTAGTGAAGACAAAAGATAAAGCAATCATACAATGAGTTCACAAGGACCAACAATAAGTAAAGGGAAGGGAAGGATGAAACCAGTGACTTGTTGAAGACAATGATTTGTTGGACCAGTTCCAGTTGCTGTGACAACTGTACGTCTGGTTAGGGAGGCTGAGATTCAACTCAGAAGACCTCGTCTTCACCTTATTCCCCTTAAGCTAAGGACACCCAGTCCTCGCCCAATCACTCTGATAAGTCTTCAAGGTAGACTTCCAAACCTTCATAGACTTCATTCACTGGCGATCCACAATGACTCTTGGATTCTCAGAACGCGACGCCTAACCGGCTGGAGGATTCACAGTCCTCAAGTGTAATAAGTCTTCAGATCACACAGACAGGAAGACTTAAGTGATCCCTAACACTGTTTGGCTCTGGGTGTTTAGGGCTTTATCCTCGCAAGGAATTCTCTCTCAAAGGCTTCGAGGTGGGTTGCTGTCAAACAACAAAAACCATGCACTAACTCCGAGCAGCCAACCATTTATGGTTGTAGGGGGTGGGCTATTTATAGCCACTAGGCAACCCGACCTGATTTGTCTGAAATGACCCTTGGTCACTAAGGAACTGACACGTGTTCCAACGGTCAGATTTCAAACACACACGGCAACTTTACTTGAGCTACAAGCAAAGCTGACTTATCCAACTCTAGACAAGATTTGCTCTCATAGTCTTCACTCGAAGACATAGGATATTGGTTAAGAATCACTTCAGTGATTCTTACTGGTTCACTTGGGCCCCACTTAATAGTACGGTGGTTCCAATGACTCAACAAAGAAGAAAAAGAATGACGAAAGAACTAAGTATTTGCGCTCCATAGTCTTCATGCAATGTCTTCTCTTGTCATAGTCTTCAATGTGAATGTCTTCACATACCACCTTTGACTTCAATGTCTTCTTACATTTTTAGGGGTCATCTCTGGTAGGAAAATCGAATCAATGAGGGACTTCTACCTGTGTTATCCTGCAATTTTCATAAACACATTAGCCCCTCAAATAGGTTTGTCGTCAATACTCCAAAACAAACTAGGGGTGGCACTAGATGCACTTACAATCTCCCCCTTGTTGGTGATTGATGACAAACTAGTTGAAGTTTTCAACGGGGAATAAAATATGTGAAATTGTAAAGGATAGGGGATTGTCATCATAAGTGGCAAAGGCTCCCCCAGAAGATGTGCATATAAGTTATTTGCTTTTGGTATGCAAATGCACATGGCAGGTTGTACTTGTGGAAATCCTCTTCAACTTATGATGACAATTCATCATGCAAGAAAAGTATGTGAAGATAATGACATGCATAATGAAAAATGGAAGTCTACAAAATGATATAAGTGCAGAATTTATCATCGCACATGCGGAATTTATCATCGCATCACAGAATAGCAAATAAGTAGCAGACGACCATCGAGTTTAAGTGTTCCAACTCAAAGAACCAAATGTATCAAAAACGAGAGTTGTAAGCACTTGGAAAAAGTAGCAAAAAGTAAAGCAACCACCCATATGGACCCGCTTGAAGACTATCAACTCATATGCTTCTCCCCCTTTTGTCAGTGAGGACCAAAAAGGTTTCAAGACATAGAGCACCTACTCGTTCCCATGAGGTGTAGGCGAGGCAGTAGGGTCATCGGTGAGATCCGGTGGTGCAGAGGAACTTGGTGCAGTGTCGTCACGCGCTAAAGTTGGAGGAGGTGAAGTTGCATCATCTTGGTCATCGATGACTCTGGCATTTATGGTCGCAGCTGAGGACGAGTATTCAGAGTCTTCAAGTGAGGGAGTCCGACGCAAGTGAGCATTTCTGGGAGGAGTTGAGTCAAACTTGAAGCATTCAGTGAAGCCATCATCGTGCAGATCAGCTTCAGCACTCAGTAGGGTCAAACTCTTCCACGACCTCCGACAGGTTTCATGAGTGACAAAGGCATTCTTGGTGGCAAGATTGCGAATGCGGTTGACATCCACCAAGAGGCTTTGCATCTGACGCTTAAGCCAGTCATGATGTTTGTCCTGTTTCTGATGCAGCGTGACGAGAAGCTCTCGGTCATTGAGGACACGAGATCGTCTTTGAGGCCTTTGCGCAATGGTGCTACTAATGGCATCAGTTTGAGCACGAGGGGCACGTGTGTTTCTAGCAAGGGGATAAACACGAGACACTGCTGGAATTCCGTCAATGGGCTGGGTGAAGGTTTGGTGATCAGCATTGTGAAGATAAATGGGATCCTTAGCAGGCTCTGGGTAAATGGCTTCAACTGACAGATTAACCTCGGGAAAGAATATAAGATGATTGCGCGCAGACGGCTGATAGTTGAAGGCTGAGTGACGCTTGATCAGACATATGACCCATGGAGCATAGAATTTCAACCCAAAGATGTCGGAGCCAAACGCAGCCAACTGCCTGATGAAGAAGCCTTGAGCATTGAAGCTGGTGCCATTGAAGATATAGAAAACCAAAGTCTTCATTGCTCCTTCAAGCTTCGCTGCAGATGAGTGTCCTTTGACAGGCCATAGAGTCTTCCTGATGATGTGGTAAATGGTGCGAGGCAGGTACTCTAGGTCTTCAACAAAGAACTCACATGGGTATTCAGCGCCGTGAGGCAGAGGCTTCATCATGCTCAGCATTTGACTCATGTTGGGTTCTGGCTTCTGAAAGATGTTTTCCAAGGCATTTTGATGTTATTGACAACCTGGTTCATAGTATTCACCAGGAGTGTGCAGGCATGTGAGCTCAATGATATCAAGAGCTTTAGCTTCATGATGGACATTGCGTGTCATCCACTCAAGGACCCAAGTCTTCGGATCCCTATTGTAGCCTCGAATATGAAGAGTGGCATAGAATTGAAGCAGCAATTCTTCATTCCAGTGCTCCCTGTCAGTGATGAACTGCAACAGACCAGCATCTCTGAAACAGTCCAATGCTTCTTCGAGGCAGGGCAGACCAGCTATAGCTTCTAAGTCGAGGCGCATATGTAGAAATATGCGCCCTTGATTGTATAGGACACATGAATAGTAGCTGCGCTGCTGATAGCTCCAGAACCGATCTAAGGAAATGTGCGGTCTGGTATAAGGGTTCTTGGAGCTGTTGAAGAAGGTATTATGTGCCACGAAGCCATTCGCATTGAAGAACCCAGGTGAAGTGGCAGTGCTTGGGAAACGTGGAAGCCTTGGCTTGGGCTTTTGGACTTGAGGCCTGTGCTCGACGTGGTACTCAAATTGTGGACCAGCAGCAGGCGGAGGAGTCAGAATGGGCCATCGAACCATAACTGGCTGACCACGATCAAATGCCAGCTCCATTGTGTGAGGTCTTGGAGGGGGAACAGGGGCATTGGCATTGTCTTCATGGGCTTCAGGGGCCACATGTGCTTCAGGTACTTGGACCTCAGGTGCTGCAGCATTGACTTCGGGTGTTGCAGCATTGACTTCTGGTGCCTCATTGGCTTCTGGCGCCTCATTGGCTTCTGGCGCCATATTGGCGTCAACCATGACAACATCATTGGCGTCAGCAGTGATGTTGGTGGTTACTTCAGGGTTGTTAACCTCCACTTTAGAAGCTGGAGGGTCGGTCACGTTCTCCTCGAGAACAACATCTTGGTGAGACGGGGGTGTAGCAACTCTTGTGTCTCGTGGGGCTTCTTCTTCATCTTCTTCTTCATCGGCTGATGCAACCGGAATGGCTTCAGCCATTTTGGCTTCGAGTTCAGACACGTGCATTGTGGGTGTGACCTGTGGGTGTGACCTGGGGCCTTGGTCCTTTGCGAAGCCTGCATAATGGGGGCGACGCTTGTGGAGATGGAGTGTGCTGGGCCACAAAGTCATCATCATCTTGCACTGTTGGGGTAGCTTGCGGTTGGGGAGAGCTTGGAGTGTCTTGTCTCTGTGGGTGATCATCCCACGATGCATCCTGAGTAGTTGGCGTCAGATGACGACCAATGCTAATGAGTTCGCTGTGCGTAAGCACAGGCGATGATACCAATTGGTGCTCGATCTGAGGAAGGACTTCATCATCTTCAACATTGTCATGGTGACCAATGTCTTCAGCAGTGGTGGGGTCAACTCCTGGAACGTCTTCAGCTTTAGGAGCCTCTGTGGAAGCAGGCTCATGAATTACCATCCGTCGTTCTTGATGCGAAGAGGCAGGACGAGCAACCGAGATGGGCTCAACAATAAGGGGCTCTGTGGGAGCAGCCCGATCTTTCTTGGTTTTGTGCTTCTTCTTGGAGGGAGCGACATCAGAAGCTTCAGGATGTTTCCTCTTTCTGGCTTCAGCCTCGGCAGCCCTTGTCTTCTTTAATTCTGAAGCCACCGTGGGGACCTTAGGGTTCGAGCATGTTATACTGGCTGGGAAGACAATGGGATGTGCTTCCTGCCTTGTTGCTTCGGGTTCGGCCACAACTGGCTTCTTCTTCTTCTTTGCAGCCATCCTGGGATCGATGCCAGGACGCCCAAGAGCCTTGCGCTTTTCAGCTTCATTGTAGGCTTGCACGCACTTGTCAGCCAGACTCTTCATGCGCTCACGAGAACCTTTAGCTTCTTCGCGTTTCTTGAGAAAGGCTTCCTTGAGCTCGTGCAGCATAGTCTTGAAGTTCTTGACATCTTGCACGCTGAGCTTTGCCATGTGCTACTTGAACTGAGCTTTCTCATAGTCGATCTTTTGCTTCAGTTCAACGATGCGCTGAGCTAGAGCTAGCTCAGAAGCAATGGCGCCAGTGAAAGCGACGCTGAGGCCAATTGGAAGTTGCAGATCATCAAAGCTGAGATTGGGGGTTTCAAACCACTCATCAATGAAGTTGTGAAGGATTGCTACGTCAAAGAGAGGCAACTCATTGAAGATTTCTGCTTCTTCTTTGCTCTTGATCAGTTGCTCAAGAGCGTCATCTGCAAGATCTTCATCGCTGGACAGATCAATGGCGTCGTTGCGCAGAATAGCAGCAGCAGTCAGTTCTTGGCTGGTGGGTTGCAAGGGCATCTTTACTCTCGAGGGCTTGGAGATGCGTGACAAATCTTCAGACTGCACACTGTGTTCAGGAGGTGCAGTGGCCAGAGGCTTCGCCTGTAAGACCTTTGGTGCAGGAGCAGGCTTTGAAGCTTTAGGCTTCTTCAGTTTCTTTGGCTTCGGCGGTGCAGGCGCTTCATCAGATTCAGCGTCATCTGCAGGCTCATCCACGGCTGTCCCTTGAACCATGATATGAGTGATGAGACCTTCCAGGTTGTAGAAGGGCCCAACAAGATTGGGTTCAGCTTCGCGTGTGCCATCAGCACGAGGAGCAGAGGGGCCTGGATTGAAGTCTAAGCCTCGTGACTTCTTGTTCTCTTTGGCCGAGTTCCTGGCAAACTGAAGGTTGCGCTTGAACAGATTATCATCGCGGCACCACAGTAATGAAGATGGGTCTGCATCCGCAGGCTGCGGTCCACGGACCATGCAAGGATAGAAGCCTTGTTCAATGGCTTCAGCTCTGGACTTGGGTTGAAGATTTCTGTATAGAATGTCTCCCCATGGTCGTTTGATGGCATTCTTCTCAGCATACTCCTGGGTCACGAACCTGTACTTGAACCACTGTTCTGCCCAATATCTTCGAATCCATTGGATTCGAGTTTTTCGCTGATTGTAGTCCTCCTCTGGATCTGTCTTGTACAGCTCATAGAGGTCAGGAGGCAAATCTCTTGAGGTGTTGCCACGACGCTGTCTGCCACCCTTTCTTGTAGGTTTCTCTGGTGCCATGAAGCTTAAACTGAAGGGCTTCAACACGTTTAAAGGCTTCAAAGGCTTCCGCTTTCTGGTCAAACAGGAACTGGCTTCGGGAGAGTTAATGTGATGTTGTAAGAATTCTGCAAACGAATGCAGACTATGAGAACCAAGGGATTCTCCCACGGACATGTACCTGTGACAGCATTAAGGTGCGAGGGAAGGGGAAGAGGTCATATGCATTCTCAGAAGATTTTGAAGATAAATCAGTTTAGAAGACATTGACCTCATAGTGCGAAGACATTCACTCATAGATAGAGAGTTGGTTCCAGATTTGTACGAATCCACGAATAAGTACAAGTGAGGAATCTAACTACTTTGTGAAGCATAAGTGAACATACTAGGCATATTATGAGATGCAGTATGAAATAGATCCAACTTGTGTGAACAGAAACTGCTTGTGGTAGAAAGTGATGAATCTATAGGATCAAAGGGGCCGTAAAAAGGAAGTTTTATTTACCACACGAAGAACTGCTAGACGGAGTGGGAGAGGAGGCCGAGCAGTTCGATCGTCCGTGCCCTAACTTGGCGACGGAGGACACCTACGGCGACGGCGGAGAAGACGATGTCCGCGGCCGGCGTGAAGACGGCGTCGGTGAGGTCGCGGCAGCTAAGCGCTTCGTCGCCGGCGTCGTCGAGGGCTAGCGGTGGCGCTAGGGTTTGTGCGAGAGTGGAAGAAAGGATAATGACTGTGGTGAGGCGTGTATTTATAGGGACAGGGACGGCACAGTGTTATTACACAGGTGCCCCTGGCGATTCACATCTGAAGGACACGTGGCCATCATGCAACATATCGGAGGTTGTTCCACGTTCCCACGCACGCCTGGATTGTCGGGTGGTCGTTCCCACTTCTCCAGGTTTCAGGTGAAGGAATTAGCATTGAAAACGGACTTAATGTTTGTCTCTGTATCTTCTACTGACTAGGATGCAGAGAAGACATTCGACAGTTTCAATAGAATGCATATGATTTGGACAGATAGAGTTTGAGATAGAAAGCATAGAGAGATTAGGGTCCGATCACATTCACTTAGTTCAAAAGATTCAGCAAGGAAGACGTAGCTATAAGTGAATGCTGTAGAGGACAGAACACTAGTATGTATATATCAGAAGACAATCAAGTCAACATAGTGAAGATAATCATGAAGACAAACAAAATGTGAAGACATAGCACATGTAATGCCATGGGCAAAACACTTCAAATAGAAGAATGTGGTGGTGGCGTTACCCACCGTATATGAAGTATTAGACCCAGACATGGCGCACAATTATCGTGGCGCTCCGAAGTCAAATTCCACGTTAATGTATTCACACTCAGAATGTAAGTCTTCATTGATTGAAGATATACTTTACTTCGTGTGTTGCACATCTAAGTCATCAACATGCATAAGTGTTAGGATGTGTGCCTGATCACAGGACATTTGAGGATTCCAAGATATTTAGCTCACACCTTAACTTGCAAAACCTCTTCTCATCCAAGGGCTTGGTGGAGATATCTGCCAATTGCTCTTTAGTGTTGACGTGTATGATATCAATATCTTCCTTCACAACATGATCTCTGAGAAAGTGATGACGAATTTCAATGTGCTTTGTCTTCGAGTGCTGAACTGGGTTGTTGGCAATCTTGATGGCGCTTTCGTTGTCGCAGTAGAGTGGTACTTGCTTCAGGTGAATGCCATAGTCTTTGAGTGTTTGCTTCATCCATAGAAGCTGAGCGCAGCAAGATCCAGCAGCAATGTATTCAGATTCAGCAGTGGAGAGAGATACACAGTTCTGCTTCTTTGAAGACCAACATACAAGTGATCGTCCCAGAAAATGACATGTGCCTGATGTAGACTTGCGATCCACCTTGTCACCAGCATAATCAGCATCCGAGAATCCAACTAGATCAAACTCTGAGCCCTTTGGATACCATAATCCTAGTGTTGGGGTGTGAGCCAAATATCTGAGAATTCGCTTCACAGCTAAGTGATGCGATTCCTTTGGTGCCGCTTGGAACCGGGCACACATGCAAACACTAAGCATGATATCTGGCCTAGATGCACATAAATAAAGTAAGGAACCAATCATGGAGCGGTATACCTTTTGATCGAACTCTTTACCATTGTCGTCGGGACCCAGATGATGTTTGGCTGGCATTGGCGTCGTGTAGCCTTTGCAATCTTGCATTCCAAATTTCTTCAGGCAATCTTTGAGGTATTTCTCTTGAGATATAAAGATGTCGTTGCGTTGCTGACGTATTTGAAGACCAAGGAAGAACTTCAGCTCACCCATCATGGACATCTGATATTGCTCTTGCATCATATATCCAAACTCGTCAGTGTATTTCTGATTGGTGCAGCCGAAGATAATGTCATCCACATATATTTGGCACACAAACAGTTCACCATCATATGTCTTCGTGAAGAGAGTGGGGTCGAGGGAACCAGGTTTGAAGCCTTTGCTCTTCAGGAAGTCTTTGAGTGTGTCATACCAAGCCCTAGGGGCTTGTTTGAGGCCATACAGTGCCTTGTTGAGCTTGTACACCATATCAGGATGTTTTGGATCTTCAAAGCCAGGCGGTTGTGCAACATACACTTCTTCGTCAATCTTGCCATTGAGAAAAGCGCTCTTCACATCCATTTGATGCAGAAGAATGTTATGATGATTTGCATAGGCCAGCAGTATGCGTATGGCTTCAAGTCTAGCCACAGGAGCAAATGTCTCATCGAAGTCAATCCCTTCAACTTGAGTATATCCTTGAGCAACGAGACGAGCTTTGTTTCTGACAACTTGACCATGCTCATCTTGCTTGTTGCGATATATCCATTTGGTGCCTATTATATTGTGCTTGCGAGGATCAGGACGCTTAACCAGTTCCCATACATTATTCAGCTCAAACTGTTGAAGCTCTTCTTGCATAGCTTGAATCCATTCAGGTTCCATGAAGGCTTCATCAACTTTCTTGGGTTCAGATATTGAGACAAATGCGAAGTGCCCACAGAAATTTGCTAGCTGTGTTGCCCTTGAACGAGTGAGTGGACCTGGTGCATTGATGCTATCAATTATTCTCTCAATCTGTACTTCATTTGCAACACGAGGATGTACAGGACGAAGATTTTGCTCTTGCTGATCATTGTCATCGTTAGAAGGATTGTCTTCAGGCTGAGCATTGTCTTCAGGTTGATCATTGTCTTCAGGTTGATCAGGTGCGGAGATGATAAGTTCCTCTTCAGGCTGAGCTTCAGAAGGTATGATTTCTCCAGTTCCCATAAGTTTGATTGATTCACTGGATGGAACTTCATCTAGCACATTTGGCAGGTGCTCTCTTTGCGAGCCGTTAGTCTCATCGAACCGCACATCCACAGTTTCAACCACTTTATAGTGAAAGAGGTTGAAGACTCTGTAGGAGTGCGAATCCTTTCCATATCCAAGCATAAAACCTTCATGTGCTTTTGGTGCAAATTTTGAAGTGTGATGTGGATCCTTGATCCAGCACCTGGCACCAAATACTCTGAAGTAACTGACATTTGGCTTCTTGCCAGTAAGGAGCTCATAGGATGTCTTGTTCAGAAGCTTGTGAAGATAAACACGGTTGATGATATGGCATGCAGTATCAATGGCTTCAGGCCAGAATTTTCTTGGAGTCTTGTATTCATCAAGCATCGTCCGAGCCATCTCAATAAGTGTTCTGTTCTTGCGTTCGACGACGCCATTCTGCTGTGGCGTGTACGGAGCTGAGAATTCATGTGTGATGCCCAAAGTATCAAGATATGTATCTAGGCCAGTGTTCTTGAATTCAGTGCCATTGTCACTTCTGATGTGCTTTATCTTGACGCCATAGTTGTTCATTGCTCGATTGGCGAAGCGTCTGAAGACATCCTGCACTTCAGTCTTGTAGAGGATTATATGCACCCAAGTATATCTTGAATAATCATCAACAATGACAAAGCCATAGAGACAAGCAGTAGTAGTAAGAGTTGAGTAATGAGTGGGACCGAAAAGATCCATGTGGAGCAGTTCGAAGGGTTGAGTCGTTGTCATGATTGTCTTCGAGAGATGCTTGGCCCTCGTCATCTTTCCTGCTTCACAGGCACCGCATAAGTGATCCTTCTTGAACTTGACGCCCTCGATGCCTATGACATGCTTCTTTCTTGCAAGAGTGTGCAAGTTCCTCATGCCAGCATGCCCTAGCCTCCGATGCCAGAGCCAGCATTCTGAAGCTTTTGCTAGAAGACATACGGCAAGCTGTGGTCCTGCTGAGAAATCTACCACGTACAAATCATCTTTCCGATACCCTTCAAACACTAGAGACTTGTCAGATTCCATTAGAACAAGGCAACGATATTTTCCAAACATCACAATCATGTTTAAATCGCAAAGCATTGAGACAGACATTAAGTTGAAACCAAGGGATTCAACAAGCATGACTTTATCCATGTGTTGATCCTTTGAGATTGCAACTCTACCTAGACCCAATACCTTACTTTTACCAGTGTCAGCAAATGTGATGTGACTTTTGTCAGATGGACGTAAGGTTGAGTCCATAAGAAGGCTTCGCTTGCCAGTCATGTGATTGGTACACCCACTATCAATAATCCATTCTGAAGCAGCTGGTGTCGTACCCTACAGTGCAGTTAGGGGGATAGGCTTCACGAAGAGAATTGTGAAGCAAAAACATTTGACGAGCCAGTGGATTATGAAAGCTTAGATCGAGATTAGGACTGATAGGGCAAGTAGCAAGCGACTCAGGAACAAAGTACATAATAAGACCATTTGGGCATTTGATCTTGCGCCCTACAAGATGTTTAAGGTCCCCAGCAATAGCTTCAGACGATTTTGGTTTTCGGCTGGAGACCTTTCCCTGCAAAAGAGAGTTAAGCTTTCTTAGCCACCCACATCTTCAAGGGTGGCTTCGAAGCAATGAGTCTAAGTGCAGCATCTGAGAACTTTGGCTTTGGAGCCCTAGCAAAAAGTCTTGCAGGTGGACAATAGTACTCATAAGAATAAGCAGAATAGTTCTTGGTCTTATGAACATGGCGGTTTGATGAAACGCGCTCATATTCACAGGCCTGAGTATGGCTTCCCTGCAAAACATTTGCGTTAGTGCGACTCAGGTGAGTCCTCTGTCTATATGAAGCCTTTGGACCGTATGAAGCCTGTGGTCTGGGGTTTGTCTTCTTCACCTGTGGTGTCATGATGACATTCACAGGAAGATTCTCCAAACACCTTTTCGGCACCCAGACCTTCTTCATAGGCGGTCCATTCCTGCAGTTAGTACCAATATACCTGGCAAACACTTCACCCTTCTGATTCTTAAACAGTTTATAGTTTGCATCAAAGGATTCATCAATAACAATGGGATTAGCACAAGTGAAGCCAGATAGGGTGGATGGATCCACTGAAGGTCCCTTTGCAGCAACCCATGTGGTTTTGGGGTACTGCTCAGGTTTCCAGTAAGAGCCATCAGCATTCATTTTCCTTTCGAACCCAACACCCTCTTTCCTAGGGTTTCGGTTCAGGATCTGCCTTTTGAGGACATCACATAGTGTCTGATGCCCTTTGAGGCTTTTGAACATCCCTGTTTCAAGCAATGTCTTCAACCTAGCATTCTCATCAGCAATAGCAGTGGCATCCTCAGCAGAGGGGTTAGTTGGCACATCAGCAGTTGAAGATATTGCAATAGTAGCAGCAGTAGAACAACCAGCAACAGAAGTAGCATTGTCATGCTCAATACATTTAATACATGGTGGTTCAAATCCTTCCTGAGCTGAACTGATCTGTTTGGCGCGAAGTGACTCGTTTTCCTTTTGAAGATCTTCATGAGCCGCTCTCAATTTCTCAAGATCTTGCTTCCTTTGAAGATAATCATAGGAAAGCTTTTCATGAGTTGTTGAGAGCGTTTCATGACGACTTTCAAGTTCCTCATACTTAACGTGAAGATTTTTTATGTCTTCAATTAAGGACTGAGATCGAGTCATTTCAGCGTCTAACAGGTCATCGCTTTTGTCTAACAGTTTTTGAATATGTTCCATAGCTTTCTGTTGTTCAGTTGCAATTTTAGCAAGTGTTTTGTAGCTGGGTTTGGAACCACAATCAGAGTCATCTTCACTGGAAGTTTCATAGTGAGTAGTGCGTGTGTTTACCTTGGCACCGCGTGCCATGAAGCAGTAGGTAGGAGCGGAGTAGTCCTTGTCATTTGCATCGGTGTCGGTGACGGAGTCATTGTCTTCAGTGTTGAAGATGGACTTGGCAACGTATGCTGTAGCCAGACTCGCAACGCCAGAATCGGACTCCTCCTCAGACTCCACCTCCGCCTCCTCAGAAGCGGACTCCTCCTATGAATCCATTTCCTTGCCAACAAATGCATGTGCCTTGCCAGATGAGATCTTCTTGTGTGATGAAGACTTGGAGGAGGACTTGGAAGAAGACTTTGAGTATTTCTTCTTCTTCTTGTCGTCAGAATCATACTCCTTGCTCTTCTTTTTCTTCTTGTTGTCATTGTCCCACTGCGAACACTCAGAGATGTTGTCACACCCTAGCTAGTCATGCATTAGAGTGTTGCATCATGTTTACTCTTTCATCAGAAACTTGAAATGGGGATGACAGAACCCCCAGTCCCCTCTGAAACCAACTAGGGTTACTAAAATAATTTTTCAATGAACCTGAAATGCCCTTCTAAAATGTCCATCATTTTAGCCTTGGTTCAGAACCTCTGACAAAAGTGGTGCACATTTTTCTAGGCCATCATAGGGTCTTTGAATTAAATCATAGATATCTGAATTTGGGCATTTAAAATAATATAAAATATTTAAATGCTCAAATATCTCCAAACTAAAATGTTTCATGTTGGAAATAATCCAACTATGGACCAGGAGTAGTTTGGTGAATTTTGGAGTTGCCTAGGTATTTTAATTAATTCAACAAAGTTGCAGATATATTAAATAAAACAGAAAACAGAAAAAAAAGGGGAAAGACTTACCTGTGCGGCCCAGCCAGCTGGCCGGCCCAGCCAGCAACCGACCCAGCCCAGCACTGTAGCTCCCCGTCGTCTTCCTCCCCACGCCCCGAAGCTGCTGCGTGCTCGCGCGCGCGCGGCCGCGCGGCCACCTCCTGCTTGCCGACGCCCTCCTGGCCGCGTGGACGACGCCGCAGCCCGTCCCGATTCCCCCCTGCCCTCGCTCACTCTCCCCCGTTTCTCCCTCGCTCTCTCTCGCTCTCGGCCGAAGCACACCGTCGCCGCCGTTCGCCGTAGCCACTGTCTCCGGCCACCCCTCGCTCCCCCGAGTAGCTCAGAAGCTCCGCCACAACTCCCTCTTCCTCCCCACCGCTCCACGAGTCCCCGGAAGCCCTGCATCGCCGCCACGTCGCCGTTCCCCTCTTCGGGCTCCGACCACCGTCGCCGACGAATTCGCCGTCTCCAGCGCGTCCCCGAGCCCGCTTCGACGCCCACTGCAACCGCGGTGAGCTACGCCACCGTTTCCCCCTCTTCTCCCCCTCGATCCCTCACCGTAGCTTCATCTCCACCACGGCCGAACCTCCGCCGTCGCCGAGCTCGCCGTCGACGCAGCTCCGGTGACCATTTGGTCACCCCGGCGAGTCCAACGCGTTCACAGAACCCAGTAGAGCATCCCTAGCGCCTCACTTTGCTCGACTTCGAGCTCCAGCACCGTTCCCGTGCACGACCGAACCCCGGCGGCCGCAACCGAGCTCACCGCCGTCAACTCCGGCCACCCCGACCCCAACGGACTCCGCCAAGAGCCGCGGGTCGTCCTCAGCTTCACTCCGGTGATCTCCGCGGTCCATTTGGTGGCCGAAACGACCAAAACCACTATCGCCGCCGCACTGTTGGTCGCCGCCGGCCAGAACTCCGGCGAGCTGACGTGGCCTAGCTAATTAGCCACTAAACCACCACCTACAGACGCTGACAAGTGGGCCCAGGGCTTAGTCAAAGCTAACCAGCCCGGGGTCAACGCGGGATTAGCCCCTGTGACACTGACGTGTGGACCCCACACGTCAGGTTTGACCCGAGCCAGCTCTGTTGACCTGCTGATGTCACTGTGATGTCAGGCTGACGCAGTAAATGATATTTCTGGATTTAAATTAAATCAGGAAATTCAGAATATTATTTAAACTTCAAAAATTCATAACTTTTATTCTGTAACTCCAAATTGGACAAATTATATATGAAAAATGATCAGAAAAATCCAATCTATCCATCTGTACTATTTTCATGCATGACCAAACAAGTTAAATTGATGTTTTAATCAGAACAAGGAAAGGCACTTTAAAAGGCCATATTTGAATTTGAAATTTGAATCTTTGATTCAAATTTGCTCAAACACTTCTGGCTTTAGTTGCATTAGCCCAACACACTCATATTGCCATGTTCCATGCATGCATCATATTGTTGCATATTGTTTGGTAATGTTGTGTATCGGTATCCTTTGCGACAGGATCTGTTCCCGAGGAGTACCGTGATTACCCTAACGAAGAACCGTATCCGTGCAACGAACCATCAGGCAAGCAACCAACCATTTGATCATATCGATACAATCCCATGTTCTCGCTCCTGCTCTCTTTTACTGCATTAAGACAACGCGATTCAAACTGCTGTGTGCTGCGGTAGTTGAACCCATTTCCTCTGCATGACCTGTCATTGCCACAGTAACTAGATGAAACCCACTAGCATGTGTAGGAGTTGATTGAGCCATATGTATGTGTTGTTCCTACCTTGCTATGCCTGCTATGCTTAGAGTCGTGTCAGGTCTGGTTCATCTGGGTGATGGGCTAGAGTGAAATGATTATGTCGGTAATGAGAGTGGTGTGGTGAACACGATTTGGTAAAGGTATCGATGAGAGGCCATGTAGGAGTACATGGTGGGTTGTTTCATTGAAGCCGACCTTAAGCACTGAGATCTGTATGTGTGATTTAAGAATCAGCTACTACCATGCATTGGGCCCGAAACCAATGGACCCTCTCGACTTCTTATTCACCCTAGTTCTCCGTCCAGGAGTTGCAAGTAGTTTCTGGTGTTTGTAGCCTACTGGAGGCCGTGGACAGCGCTGACCGTAGGGGTGGGCTGTGATGCGGTAGGTACGTGGCACGGTGTACCGAATACCCGTTAGGTATCTCGGGAACCCTGTTCACATCGTTCGGGGCCGTATGGGAAACCTCGGCCGGACTCCCTGCGGATGGAACCTGAATAGGCGATAAACCTGGACTGGAGGCTTAGGTGATTAGGTAGGTCGTGGCCGACACCCACGTTGGGCTTCCGCTTGAAGGTTGCCGAGTACATGTCGTGTAAACGACGATAAGTGGTGAGAGCGTGTATGAAGAAGTACCCCCTGCAGGGTTAACATGATCTATTCGAATAGCCGCGTCCGCGGTAAAGGACTACTTGGTTGCCTATACAGTTCATAGACAAGTAAATGGAAACTGTTAAAAGCCTCAAGATAAGTGTGAGTGCCGAGGATGGCTCTTCCGTAGGAAGACGGAGGTGGATCCTCGGTAGTGTATTGAAGTGGTGAATAGTGGACTCGTGTGCGCAAAACTATTTCAAATGGAGTATCGTAGGATAGTCTAGCCAAGAGTCAAAGCTGGCTTGCTGCAATAACTCCACCAACCCTTCTTGATACTATGCATGTATGTAGGATCTGATGTAAGTCTTGCTGAGTACCTTTGTACTCATGTTGCTATAATCTACATTTTTACAGAAGACGCTGCAACCCCTTCTGATGGGTTCTATGTAGACGTTGACATCAACGAGTAGGCTAAAGACCCAGGTGGTGACCCTGAGCTTGTGAAGGACCACATAGTATAGTTAGGCTTTCCAAGCCTCTTTTATTTTACTAGTTGTCTGTACTCAGACAAGTTACTTCCGCTGTTGGCTTGTATGACTGTATGACTTGTATGTTGGGTCGTGAGACCCGTACCTTGTGTGTATGATATGTATGGCTCCCTGAGCCTTAAATAAAGTACTTGTGTCATAGAGTCATGTTGTGATGCTTCGTTGTATTTGCACATATCGAGCATATTGTGTGTATGATTGAAATGCTTGGTATGTGTGGGATCTGACTATCTAGTTGTTTATCTTTAGTAGCCTCTCTTACCGGGAAATGTCTCCTAGTGTTACCGCTGAGCCATGGTAGCTTGCTACTGCTCTGGAACACTTAGGCTGGCCGGCATGTGTCCTTCTTCGTTCCTGTGTCTGTCCCTTCGGGGAAATGTCACGCTTTGAGTACCGGAGTCCTGTTAGCCCGCTACAGCCCGGTTTACCGGAGTCCTGCTAGCCCAGTGCTACAGCCCGGACCCACTTGCTGATGACCGACACGTTCGAAGCTGGGTCATGGATGCCTGTCCCTGTAAGTCTGTGCCACTTTGGGTTTACGACTAGTCATGTCAGCCCGGGCTCTTTATCATATGGATGCTAGCGACACTATCATATACGTGAGCCAAAAGGCGCAAACGGTCCCGGGAAAAGGTAAGGCGACACCCGTGGGAATACCGTGCGTGAGGCCGCAAAGTGATATGAAGTGTTACCGGCTAGATCGATGTGACATCGAGTCGGGGTCCTGACAGCGTTGGCATCAGAGCCGGACTGCCTGTAGGTTCTCCAAGCCAAACTGGTCGATGTTGAGTCTAGAAATTCTTTAGTTATATGTAGGGGAATTGTTTGTGGGATGGAACGTAAGGCTCTTTTTACTCCTTATACCTTATGACATTTCTGATCTGAGTCAGTCCATTCTTCCACCGGGGGTTAAGGAATTAGGATCTGTTCTCTCTATCAGGTTCACGTGTTACTAATCAGTAGTACCTTATAAGTTTGATGGTTATCAGCCTAGCTCAGTTCTACTACCACATTATGTTGTAGAATGGTTTCAAGACTTGATGTGATGATGTTGAGTGTGTACGAAATCCTTTGTCAAATGTCTCAATATCCTTTTTGAGCATTTACAGCTGTTATGCTGCCGAAATTTTGCTAGAAATTCTAATGCCTTTGCATTATAATTGTGCTTTCAGATGGCCACTCGCGACCTCAATCAAGTGGTTCGCCTGACTCGATGCCTAGATGTACCCGGCCATACTGCTAAGTTGGTCAGGGTAATGACTGAGGCTGGATACCGCTGGTATCCTGAGTACACGGTCGAAGAGCAATTCCGAGATTTTAATCAAAGCCAGTATCTCTGCACTGTCAGGATATTTCCATCTTATCCTGGATCCACTGAGCCTCTTCACTGCTCCTATGGACTCGGGGTTACTATCGAGATGGCTGTGCAGGATGCCGCCTACTCTATGATGACCATTATGCGAGTCAGATCTGGGTTATTTCGGGACTCTGATTTCCGGTATATGCCAGGATCACTTCCGGGAGCACAAGGATATCTCCAAGCTATTTATGCTGATTCCACTCAGGAGGATTCACGAACTCGCACCACTGCTGAGATGCTCGAGGATAAGGACCGTGAAAATCGGGCCTTAAGGTTAGAGCTCTTCAATACCCGTGCTGACCACTGGGCCACTTTGACTCGGTTCGCACCGGCGGTGCAAGCTGGATATTCAGATATGCGCGATCTCTATCCTGTGAGATCTGCTCTGCCAGACGTGATGGTTTGGCGTGATGTAGGAGGCATCACCCCACCTCGCGGTCCCCGCAGGCCACCGTTTGTTGGTCCAAGACCTCATCCTAGCCCCTATGGTCCACAAGCTCCGCGAGATCGTCTGTTTCCGGATGAACATGTTGAGCTTCCAGGCTATGGAGGTGACTTCTACGAGGACTACTACGGATCGGTCTGAGTTAGTAGTAGTATCACTAGTTCGCACTAGCTGTGTCGTCTGTTGTCCTGCGTGTCTCGTGGGATATGACCTAGTTTGTACTCTTCCGGAGATGTAGAAAAATAATGTATAGGAGCTTGGAATGCCTCCGATGAGATGTAATCCTTTTTTCACCGTAATAGTACTTTGTTTGGTCTTGTACTAAACCTTGTATGGTGTGTATGACGATGGAATAAAGAAGCAGTTTCTATATCTACCATGTCATACGGATGATCATCTTGCATTCCGAGTTATTTCCTACATTATGTATCCCATGTCGGAATTTCATCATTCTGACTAAATCATTGTCTTGTTTACCTAGGATGGTCAACACACGCGCTAATCCTGCTTCCCAAGAGCAGGCCGAAGGCAGTGAAGCCAGGAATGAAAATCTGCCTCATCCTCCTTCACTAGCCGAGGTGATGATGGAAGCTGAGAGAAACAAGCGGGAGACAAACCGTTTGTTGGAGCGTATTGGACATAATACAGCACACCATCAGAGGGCTAACGTGGTGTCACTCAGCGATTTTATCAAATTGCATCCACCCACGTTCCACCACTCCGTCGAGCCTCTCGACGCTGATGACTGGCTTCGCAGTATCTCTCACAAGCTGCGTTCCGCGCTGGTAGCGGAGGCTGACAAGGTCACCTTTGCCGCATATCATCTTGAAGGCCCCGCCAGTCTATGGTGGGAGAATTATGGAGCTATGCGCCCAGCGGGCCATGTCACAACTTGGGCTGAATTCAGCGAGGCTTTCCGTGAACATCACATTCCGGAGGGTCTCATGGACCGTAAGCGTGAAGAATTTTGCAATTTCACCCAAGGCCGACTTTCTGTGGATGCCTATAGCAGGGAGTTTGGTAAGCTCGCCCGATATGCAACTGAGGAAGTGTCTACTGACGCCAAGAAGCAAGCAAGGTTCCGCAAGGGCCTTAGTCCTGAGCTTCGCCGCGACCTCCGTCTGCATGAGTGCACATCTTTTCCGAAACTTGTCAACAAAGCCATCAGTGCTGAAACTGGTCAGACAGACTATGACGCAACACGCAAGCATGGACGTGACATGGGTTCCTCATCCGGTGCTGGTCCTCAGAAGCGCCGCGTGTGGGTACCCAACACCGCCTTGCCACCCAGGTTCACACCGAGGCCATCTTTCCAGGCGCCTCGCCCCGCTCAACAGTCTGCTCCAGCTAAGCCCTATGGGGGTCCAACCAATAATGCTCCTCCACGTACCAGTTCCGTGACTTGTTTCAAGTGTGGGGAATCTGGTCATTATATGCGTGAGTGTCCCCAGACCAACCCCAATCAATCTGCTAAAGCTGTTGGCCGTGGCAAGCCGACAGGAAAAGTGTTTCATGCTAAACCGGTCACCGCTTCACGTGGCCATGTCAACTGTATCTCTGCCGAAGAAGCTCAAGAAGATCCCAACGTCGTTCTCGGTACGCTTCTTGTTAATTGCCACCCGGCATCTGTTCTTTTCGATACAGGAGCCTCTCATTCTTTTATATCTGAAAATTATGCTCGTTTGCATAACGTTGCATTCTGTGACTTGCCATCCTCTATGGTAATTCAAACTCCGGGATCCAAATGGCAAACTTCTAGAGTAAGCCATGGAAATGAAATCCAAGTCGACAGACTTGTTTTTCTCGCATCTTTGATAGCCCTTAAATCTTCAGATATTAATATCATTTTGGGTATGGACTGGATGTCAGCTCATCAAGCCAAAATTGATTGCTTCTCTAGGACCGTTCAACTCACCCATCCTTCGGGGAAGATAGTCAATGTTTTGACTCGAATAGCCAAGCGACAATTATATTCTCTTAACGCCAGCCCTTTACCAGACCTTGAGGACGTTCCGGTAGTCCGTGACTTTCCGGATGTCTTTCCAGAAGAATTGCCAGGGGTTCCACCTGACAGGGATGTTGAGTTCGTAATAGACCTCATCCCCGGAACCGTTCCGATTGCTAGAAGACCTTATAAGATGGCACCCCTAGAACTAGCCGAGCTTAAGAAGCAACTCGATGAATCCTTGAAAAAGGGTTTCATCCGCCCTAGTTCATCTCCGTGGGCTTGCCCCGTCCTATTCGTCAAGAAGAAGGATGGTACGGACCGGATGGTTGTAGATTACCGACCTGTCAATTTGGTCACAATCAAGAACAAATACCCACTTCCCAGGATCAACGACCTGTATGATCAGCTCGCTGGATCCTCAGTCTTCTCCAAGATGGATTTGAGGTTGGGCTACCATCAAATCAAAATCAGAAACGGGGACATTCCTAAAACGGCCTTTGTTACTCGTTATGGCCAATACGAGTACACCGTCATGTCCTTCGGTTTAACCAACGCTCCAGCCACCTTTTCTCGGTTAATGAACTCAATCTTCATGGAGTATTTGGATAAATTCGTCGTAGTTTATCTCGATGATATACTCATATACTCCAAGAACGAGGAAGAACATGCCGAACATCTAAGACTAGTGTTGCAGAAACTTCGAGAGCATCGCCTTTATGCCAAATTTTCTAAATGTGAATTCTGGTTGCCAGAAGTGACCTATCTGGGTCATGTAATATCTGGTAAAGGTATTGCGGTTAACCCTGAGCGAGTTCAAGCCGTCCTTGATTGGACTCCACCCGAATCGGTCAAGCAAGTTCGGAGTTTTCTGGGCTTAGCGAGCTATTGCCGTCGCTTTGTCGAGAACTTCTCCAAAGTTGCTAAACCTCTAACCGAACTCCTCAAGAAAGATAAAAAGTTCGAATGGACTCCACAATGTGAGCACAGCTTTCAGGAACTGAAAAGACGCCTGACCTCTGCTCCTGTACTGGTACCGCCAGACTTCTCCAAGGACTTTGTTATCTACTGCGACGCCTCGCGACAAGGACTAGGTTGCATTCTCATGCAAGATCGACACGTAATTGCTTACGCTTCACGGCAATTGCACCCACATGAGGAGAATTATCCTACTCATGATCTAGAACTTGCAGCCGTAGTCTATGCACTTAAGACCTGGCGACATTACCTCCTCGGTAATCGTTGCGAAATATTCACTGATCACCAAAGTCTGAAGTACATTTCACCCAACCGGATTTGAATCTCAGGCAAGACGTTGGGTTGAATTGATCACTGACTTCGACCTAGGAATAACCTATACCCCAGGGAAAGCCAACGTCATGGCTGATGCGCTAAGTCGTAAATCTTATTGTAACAACCTGATGTTACAACAAAGTCAACCGCTTCTCCATGAGGAATTTCGAAAGCTTAACCTTCACATTGTTCCTCAAGGTTTTCTCTCCACCTTGGTGGCAAAACCTACCCTTACGGATCAAATTATCAAAGCACAGAAGGTAGATCCGGGAATCTCCCGCATCAAGAGGAACATTCAGAAAGGAGTTGCGAATTGTTTCTCCGTTAATGATCAAGGAGTCGTATACTTCGGGGATCGACTAGTGGTTCCCAAGGTGCGCAACTTAAGGCGATTAATCCTTAAGGAAGCTCATGAATCTCCTCTCACCATTCATCCCGGTAGTACTAAGATGTATCAGGACCTACGCCAGAGGTTCTGGTGGACTAGGATGAAGAGAGAAATCGCTCAGTATATTGCTAATTGCGACGTCTGTCGTCGTGTAAAAGCAGAGCATCAACGGCCTGCTGGCACCCTTCAACCCTTAGCTATTCCTGAATGGAAATGGGATAAAATTGGTATGGATTTCATTACCGGTTTTCCCAGAACCAAAAGAGGGAATAATGCTATTTTCGTCGTGGTCGATCGTCTTTCCAAAGTAGCTCATTTCTTACCTGTTCGTGAGAGTATAACCGCTAGTCAACTGGCAGACTTATACATCTCCCGGATAGTGTCCCTCCATGGTGTTCCTTTGGAAATCAATTCGGATCGAGGAAGTCTTTTCACCTCTCGATTTTGGGAAAGCTTCCAAAATGCTATGGGAACTCGTCTTTCTTTTAGCACCGCTTTCCACCCTCAGTCAAGTGGTCAAGTGGAACGCGTCAATCAATTCTAGAAGACATGCTTCGAGCCTCTGTTATCTCTTTCGGAATGGACTGGGAGAAGTGCCTTCCATTTGCCGAATTCGCTTACAACAACAGCTATCAATCTAGCTTGGGTAAAGCCCCTTTTGAAGTTCCTCTATGGACGACGATGTCGAACACCCCTTAACTGGTCAGAGACCGGGGAAAGACAATTCTTTGGCCCGGATATGATTCAGGAAGCAGAAGAACAAGTTCGTATCGTTCGTGAAAAGTTGAAAACAGCCCAATCCCGTCAAAAGAGTCAATACGACCGAAAACATAAGGCTATGACTTTCGAGGTTGACGAGAAGGCTTATCTTCGGGTCACCCCTCTGAAGGGAACCCATCGTTTCGGTATCAAAGGCAAATTGGCTCCTCGTTACATTGGACCTTTTCGCATTCTTGCCAAACGAGGAGAAGTTGCCTACCAATTGGAACTACCTCCGCACCTCTCCAGAGTTCACGATGTCTTCCACGTTTCTCAACTCAGGCGTTGCTTCTCGGATCCTATCCGTGAAGTGGACCACGAAACGCTTGATCTCCAAGATAATCTTACATATCGAGAGTACCCCATTCGTATCCTCGATCAAACCGAACGTACCACGCGACGTCATAATATCAAGTTTCTCAAGGTTCAATGGTCGCACCATTCTGAAGATGAAGCAACTTGGGAAAGGGAGGATCGTCTTCGACTTGAATATCCCGCCTTCTTCTCGGAGGAACCCAAATCTCGGGACGAGATTCTTTTGAGTGGGGGTGAGTTGTCACACCCTAGCTAGTCATGCATTAGAGTGTTGCATCATGTTTACTCTTTCATCAGAAACTTGAAATGGGGATGACAGAACCCCCAGTCCCCTCTGAAACCAACTAGGGTTACTAAAATAATTTTTCAATGAACCTGAAATGCCCTTCTAAAATGTCCATCATTTTAGCCTTGGTTCAGAACCTCTGACAAAAGTGGTGCACATTTTCTAGGCCATCATAGGGTCTTTGAATTAAATCATAGATATCTGAATTTGGGCATTTAAAATAATATAAAATATTTAAATGCTCAAATATCTCCAAACTAAAATGTTTCATGTTGGAAATAATCCAACTATGGACCAGGAGTAGTTTGGTGAATTTTGGAGTTGCCTAGGTATTTTAATTAATTCAACAAAGTTGCAGATATATTAAATAAAAACAGAAAACAGAAAAAAAAGGGGAAAGACTTACCTGTGCGGCCCAGCCAGCTGGCCGGCCCAGCCAGCAACCGACCCAGCCCAGCACTGTAGCTCCCCGTCGTCTTCCTCCCCACGCCCCGAAGCTGCTGCGTGCTCGCGCGCGCGCGGCCGCGCGGCCACCTCCTGCTTGCCGACGCCCTCCTGGCCGCGTGGACGACGCCGCAGCCCGTCCCGATTCCCCCCTGCCCTCGCTCACTCTCCCCCGTTTCTCCCTCGCTCTCTCTCGCTCTCGGCCGAAGCACACCGTCGCCGCCGTTCGCCGTAGCCACTGTCTCCGGCCACCCCTCGCTCCCCCGAGTAGCTCAGAAGCTCCGCCACAACTCCCTCTTCCTCCCCACCGCTCCACGAGTCCCCGGAAGCCCTGCATCGCCGCCACGTCGCCGTTCCCCTCTTCGGGCTCCGACCACCGTCGCCGACGAATTCGCCGTCTCCAGCGCGTCCCCGAGCCCGCTTCGACGCCCACTGCAACCGCGGTGAGCTACGCCACCGTTTCCCCCTCTTCTCCCCCTCGATCCCTCACCGTAGCTTCATCTCCACCACGGCCGAACCTCCGCCGTCGCCGAGCTCGCCGTCGACGCAGCTCCGGTGACCATTTGGTCACCCCGGCGAGTCCAACGCGTTCACAGAACCCAGTAGAGCATCCCTAGCGCCTCACTTTGCTCGACTTCGAGCTCCAGCACCGTTCCCGTGCACGACCGAACCCCGGCGGCCGCAACCGAGCTCACCGCCGTCAACTCCGGCCACCCCGACCCCAATGGACTCCGCCAAGAGCCGCGGGTCGTCCTCAGCTTCACTCCGGTGATCTCCGCGGTCCATTTGGTGGCCGAAACGACCAAAACCACTATCGCCGCCGCACTGTTGGTCGCCGCCGGCCAGAACTCCGGCGAGCTGACGTGGCCTAGCTAATTAGCCACTAAACCACCACCTACAGACGCTGACAAGTGGGCCCAGGGCTTAGTCAAAGCTAACCAGCCCGGGGTCAACGCGGGATTAGCCCCTGTGACACTGACGTGTGGACCCCACACGTCAGGTTTGACCCGAGCCAGCTCTGTTGACCTGCTGATGTCACTGTGATGTCAGGCTGACGCAGTAATGATATTTCTGGATTTAAATTAAATCAGGAAATTCAGAATATTATTTAAACTTCAAATTGGACAAATTATATATGAAAAATGATCAGAAAAATCCAATCTATCCATCTGTACTATTTTCATGCATGACCAAACAAGTTAAATTGATGTTTTAATCAGAACAAGGAAAGGCACTTTAAAAGGACATATTTGAATTTGAAATTTGAATCTTTGATTCAAATTTGCTCAAACACTTCTGGCTTTAGTTGCATTAGCCCAACACACTCATATTGCCATGTTCCATGCATGCATCATATTGTTGCATATTGTTTGGTAATGTTGTGTATCGGTATCCTTTGCGACAGGATCTGTTCCCGAGGAGTACCGTGATTACCCTAACGAAGAACCGTATCCGTGCAACGAACCATCAGGCAAGCAACCAACCATTTGATCATATCGATACAATCCCATGTTCTCGCTCCTGCTCTCTTTTACTGCATTAAGACAACGCGATTCAAACTGCTGTGTGCTGCGGTAGTTGAACCCATTTCCTCTGCATGACCTGTCATTGCCACAGTAACTAGATGAAACCCACTAGCATGTGTAGGAGTTGATTGAGCCATATGTATGTGTTGTTCCTACCTTGCTATGCCTGCTATGCTTAGAGTCGTGTCAGGTCTGGTTCATCTGGGTGATGGGCTAGAGTGAAATGATTATGTTGGTAATGAGAGTGGTGTGGTGAACACGATTTGGTAAAGGTATCGATGAGAGGCCATGTAGGAGTACATGGTGGGTTGTTTCATTGAAGCCGACCTTAAGCACTGAGATCTGTATGTGTGATTTAAGAATCAGCTACTACCATGCATTGGGCCCGAAACCAATGGACCCTCTCGACTTCTTATTCACCCTAGTTCTCCGTCCAGGAGTTGCAAGTAGTTTCTGGTGTTTGTAGCCTACTGGAGGCCGTGGACAGCGCTGACCGTAGGGGTGGGCTGTGATGCGGTAGGTACGTGGCACGGTGTACCGAATACCCGTTAGGTATCTCGGGCACCCTGTTCACATCGTTCGGGGCCGTATGGGAAACCTCGGCCGGACTCCCTGCGGATGGAACCTGAATAGGTGATAAACCTGGACTGGAAGCTTAGGTGATTAGGTAGGTCGTGGCAGACACCCACGTTGGGCTTCCGCTTGAAGGTTGCCGAGTACATGTCGTGTAGACGACGGTAAGTGGTGAGAGCGTGTATGAAGAAGTACCCCCTGCAGGGTTAACAGGATCTATTCGAATAGCCGCGTCCGCGGTAAAGGACTACTTGGTTGCCTATACAGTTCATAGACAAGTAAATGGAAACTGTTAAAAGCCTCAAGATAAGTGTGAGTGCCGAGGATGGCTCTTCCGTAGGAAGACGGAGGTGGATCCTCGGTAGTGTATTGAAGTGGTGAATAGTGGACTCGTGTGCGCAAAACTATTTCAAAAGGAGTATCGTAGGATAGTCTAGCCAAGAGTCAAAGCTGGCTTGCTGCAATAACTCCACCAACCCTTTTTGATACTATGCATGTATGTAGGGTCTGATGTAAGTCTTGCTGAGTACCTTTGTACTCATGTTGCTATAATCTACATTTTTACAGAAGACGCTGCAACCCCTTCTGATGGGTTCTATGTAGACGTTGACATCAACGAGTAGGCTAAAGACCCAGGTGGTGACCCTGAGCTTGTGAAGGACCACATAGTATAGTTAGGCTTCCAAGCCTCTTTTATTTTACTAGTTGTCTGTACTCAGACAAGTTACTTCCGCTGTTGGCTTGTATGACTGTATGACTTGTATGTTGGGTCGTGAGACCCGTACCTGTGTGTATGATATGTATGGCTCCCTGAGCCTTAAATAAAGTACTTGTGTCATAGAGTCATGTTGTGATGCTTCGTTGTATTTGCACATATCGAGCATATTGTGTGTATGATTGAAATGCTTGGTATGTGTGGGATCTGACTATCTAGTTGTTTATCTTTAGTAGCCTCTCTTACCGGGAAATGTCTCCTAGTGTTACCGCTGAGCCATGGTAGCTTGCTACTGCTCTGGAACACTTAGGCTGGCCGGCATGTGTCCTTCTTCGTTCCTGTGTCTGTCCCTTCGGGGAATGTCACGCTTTGAGTACCGGAGTCCTGTTAGCCCGCTACAGCCCGGTTTACCGGAGTCCTGCTAGCCCAGTGCTACAGCCCGGACCCACTTGCTGATGACCGACACGTTCGAAGCTGGGTCATGGATGCCTGTCCCTGTAAGTCTGTGCCACTTTGGGTTTACGACTAGTCATGTCAGCCCGGGCTCTTTATCATATGGATGCTAGTGACACTATCATATACGTGAGCCAAAAGGCGCAAACGGTCCCGGGCAAAGGTAAGGCGACACCCGTGGGAATACCGTGCGTGAGGCCGCAAAGTGATATGAAGTGTTACCGTCTAGATCGATGTGACATCGAGTCGGGGTCCTGACAGATGTAGTGGCCAGGTTTCTTGCACTTGTGGCATGTTCTCTTCTTGTAGTCATGAGCAGAAGCTTCATCATTCCTCGAGCTTGATCGTGAGGACTTTCTGAAGCCTTTCTTTTGGTGAATTTTTGGAACTTCTTCACAAGCATAGCAAGCTCCTTTCCAATGTCTTCAGGATCATGAGAACTGCTGTCAGACTCTTCTTTAGATGAGGAGACGGCTTTTGCCTTCAAGTCACGAGTTCGTCCATAGTTGGGACCGTAGATGTATCTTTTCTCAGAAAGCTGAAACTCGTGTGTGTTGAGCCTCTCAAGTATGTCAGACGGATCAAGTGTTTTGAAGTCAGGACATTCTTGAATCATCAGGGCTAGGGTGTCAAACAAGCTGTCAAGTGATCTCAGGAGTGTCTTGACAACTTCATGCTTGGTGATCTCAGTGGCGCCGAGGGCTTGAAGCTCATTTGTGATGTCAGTGAGTCGATCAAACATGAGTTGAACATTCTCATTGTCATTTCTCTTGAAGCGGTTGAAGAGGTTGCGAAGGACACTGATTCTTTGATCTCTCTGGGTTGAGACGCCTTCGTTGACCTTGGAGATCCAGTACCAGACTAGCTTAGATGTTTCCAAAGCACTCACACGGCCATACTGTCCTTTGGTCAGATGACCACAGATGATGTTCTTAGCAATGGAGTCCAGTTGAACGAACTTCTTGACATTAGCAGCGGTGACACCTTCACCAGCCTTGGGAATGCCATTCTTGATGACATACCATAGGTCGACATCAATGGCTTCAAGATGCATGCGCATCTTATTCTTCCAGTAGGGATATTCAGTTCCATCGAAGACTGGGCACGCAGCGGAGACTTTGATTATCCTTGCAGTCAACATAGCTAAAACTCTAGGTGGTTAAACCGAACCACACAGAACAAGGGAGTACCTTGCTCTGATACCAATTGAGAGTGCTAGTGATCGACTAGAGGGGGGTGAATAGGCAATTTTTATCAAAAGTCTTCAAAACATGGAAGTTTCAAAGAAAAACGATAGAAATAAACCTATTACCGTGCAGCGGAAGGTAGACTACACTAGGCAAACCATAGTCAAGTATTCAATGGAGTGAAAGCACAATGACTAATAGCAGCTAGGCAATAAAGATCAGGTAGGAAGATATTGTGAAGCCAATCAGAACAAGCAGTCACTCAATGAAGACAAAAGATAAAGCAATCATACAATGACTTCACAAGGACCAACAGTAAGTAAAGGGAAGGGAAGGATGAAACCGGTGACTCATTGAAGACAATGATTTGTTGGACCAGTTCCAGTTGCTGTGACAACTGTACGTCTAGTTAGGGAGGCTGAGATTCAACTCAGAAGACCTTGTCTTCACCTTATTCCCCTTGAGCTAAGGACACCCAGTCCTCGCCCAATCACTCTGGTAAGTCTTCAAGGTAGACTTCCAAACCTTCACAGACTTCGTTCACCGGCGATCCACAATGACTCTTGGATGCTCAGAACGCGATGCCTAACCGGCTAGAGGATTCACAGTCCTCAAGTGTAATAAGGCTTCAGATCACATAGACAGGAAGACTTAAGTGATGCCTAACACTCTTTGGCTCTGGGTGTTTAGGGCTTTATCCTCGCAAGGAATTCTCTCTCAAAGGCTTTGAGGTGGGTTGCTCTCAAACGACAAAAGCCGTGCACTAACTCTGAGCAGCCAACCATTTATGGTTGTAGGGGGTGCGCTATTTATAGCCACTAGGCAACCCGACCTGATTTGTCCGAAATGACCCTTGGTCACTAAGGATCTGACACGTGTTCCAACAGGCAGATTTCAAACACACACGACAACTTTACTTGAGCTACAAGCAAAGCTGACTTATCCAACTCTGGACAAGATTTGCTCTCATAGTCTTCACTCGAAGACATAGGATTTTGGTTAAGCATCACTTCAGTCATTCTGACTGGTTCACTTGGACCCCACTTAACAGTACGGTGGTTCCTATGACTCAACAAAGAAGAAAAATAATGACGAAAGAACTAAGTCTTCGCGCTCCATAGTCTTCATGCGATGTCTTCTCTTGTCATAGTCTTCAATGTGAATGTCTTCACATACCACCTTTGACTTCAATGTCTTCTTACATTTTTAGGGGTCATCTCTGGTAGGAAAACCGAATCAATGAGGGACTTCTACCTGTGTTATCCTGCAATTCTCACAAACACATTAGTCCCTCAACTAGGTTTGTCGTCAATACTCCAAAACCAACTAGGGGTGGCACTAGATGCACTTACACCTATCAAAAAGAATCATGTGAAAACTGCTTTGTGCGATTTAGGAGCAAGTGTTAGTGTTATGCCTTTCTCTTTATATAAAATACTTGACTTGAATAAACTCACACCTACTGAAATATCTTTGCAAATGGATAACAAATCAACTACCATGCCCCATCGGTATCTGTGAGGATGTATCCGTTGTTGTTGCTAATGTTACTATTTTGACTGACTTTGTTATACTTGAGATGCCCGAGGATGACAACATGTCTATTATCCATGGTAGACCCTTCTTGAATACTGCAAGGGCTGTTATTGATTGCAATAAAAGCAAGGTCACTTTTCGTATTAATGGCAATGAGCATATGGTGCACTTTCCGAAGAAACAATTCCAAGTGAATGTTATTAATGTTATTGAAAAATCTCCGACAATCACTATTGGAAGTTTTCAAAAACCTCTACCTATTGTCAAAAAGAAATATGAAATGCTTAATGTAGGGGAAATGCATATCCCAATAGAGGTAATTTAGTGATTTAAAAAAGTTCTTCGGTTTCATGCTAATCGAAAGTGGTTGTTAACGAGACTTGATCAACCTCATTAATGGATCATTTTTGAACGGTATGAAGTTGATAAATTTAATAAACACTACCTTCTGTCCCTATTTTTTATTCTCTATTTTTATTAGTTAAATAAAACAAAATGCCATGTTTTGTCTGTTTTCTGAATTTCCTGTGCAATAAAAATGACCCAAAAATAAAAGTTCTCAGAATGCCCTGAAAATTTTATACGATTTTTTTGAATATTTCAGAATTTTTGGTGAAATAAACATTAGAGGGAGGTGCACTAGGTGGGCACAACCCACCTGGGCGCACCAGCACCCCCAGGCGCACCCTAGTGGGTTGTGGTTGCCACGTTGGCCCCCTCACTTACCTCTTCATACCACATCATCACTTACCTCCAAAAAAATCCCCATTAATCTCTCTCCTATGTTCTTGAGCTCAAACCCGTGGATTTCGATCTCTTTGCTTGAAGCTCCGTTTCCAAAACTGTTTCGTGGGATTGTTGCTTGGTCTGTGACTCCACCATTTGTCCAATTAGTTTTTGTTTTAGCGGTTTATACTTTGAATAATTAGCTACTCTTGGTGCTGTTGTAGATGTGATTGCATGTTGAATTCTTAGTGTTCCAAGTAGTTTGAATGCTTGCTATGGCTTGTATGTATCCCTATGAGTAGTTGCTATCAATCTTACAAAGTTTTTTTGACAAATTTTTGTCACTCAAAAATTTTATTTTCAGAAAATTGTACGTGGACATGAATATCTTCAGGAAGTTTGGCTCTAAGAAGGACTCCAATGGTGTTATCAGGGAGTCTTCTGATAATGATCTCCACCCTTGGAGGTTGGCAGAAGTACGTCAGTGCGAATGGCCGCACACCCCGTTCCTGCAAGAGGCTGGAATTCTACAGGAGTTCATGCAATATATTGCTAATGCCGGCCTCACCGACTTCATCGCAGATGAGTGTGACCAGCACCACATCCTCACAAACATCTTTGTTCAGAGCTTTACTTTCTTGCCTAGAAAATAATCCTCCTGAAGTGAGCTTTGATTTATATGCTGAAAACCATCAGATACCACTTACTATGTTTTGTGACATATGCATGATCCCGTCTGATGGGAGCTTGGCTGAGCCTAGGCCGGCTAGGTTTGAGGATTTTTATCGCACTCTAACAGTGGGTGATGAGAGAGGAGTGTCAGCCACTACGGCTGCTAGCATACACTTTCTTGCCGTACATTATTTTGCTTTATTTGTTGCTAAGTGCTTGCTTGCTAGAAAGAAATTAGGTGCGCCCAGTGCACCAGACTTTGTTGTTTTACGCCGAGCACTAGAGGGCGACAACACCTATAGCTCGGGAGCTATTGTGGCTCGTAGCCTCCATCTTAATAAATCACAGGGTGAAATACATGGTGGGAATTAGCTACTCGTTTGGCGCCTCACTTCGAGGTTGAGATAAGCCCTCATGATTTCCCTGTAACTAAAGTATACCTAGATCGTGCAGTCATGGATCATCACCATTTTACTGATATAGAATCTCCTCACATCCACATTCTGTATAACCTGGTTTTCAGTGTGAGGACTCGTGATGTTATTCCATTGCCTGCTCCTGCTTTGTTTGGTTCTATTGCTAGGGGCGGATATAGGATTATGCCTCTAGACATCATTGCTTACCGGAACACTTAGGCTGCTGCTGAGGCAGCACACTAGGCACCTCCGCAGTGGGATGAGTGGATGCCCGCTCCTCAGGATCCCTACTACCCTCCAGGCTACTGATTCACTATCAAGTTAGGCCAAAAGCCTAAGCTTGGGGGCGTATGTGTTTTCACCAACGTTACATTCATGTCTATTTATTCCATTTTTCGGTGTCCACACTTTTTCATTATATCATCCATGCTTTGATTTATTTTCTTGTTTTCTTCTTGTGTGTTTAAAAAACTTTAGAAAAACCAAAAAAATTAGTCATAGTCAATTTACTTTCTATGCATGCTTACTAGTACTAAAAAGAAAATCCAAAAAGATTTCCTTGTTCTTCTTTTGCTTGTTGGGAGCTTTCTAGTGTAAATAGTTTTTATCGTTTTTTCTTTTCTCTTTATTTGCTTGCTAAAGAAAACCAAAAACTCCAAAAATATTTCACTGTGTTTCTCTGAAATTATTTTCTTTTATTCGAGTTGTACCGAGGAGAAGACCACGATGAAAATGTTGAGTGGCTCTCATATGAATAATTGTTGAACTAATAAAGAGCCCATTTTACCTTCTCTTCTCCTGTCGAATAAAATGTTTGCAGATTCCAGCTTACTCCATGGCAGCCTTGCACTATTATTATATTCATATCATTCGGTCGTACAAGTGAAAGGCAATAATGACGACATTCGATGAACTGGTCGTGCCAGACAGAAACGGGTATGAACTTGACTTGTTCTGTTTTTGTAAATATGTTTAACCTAGTATCCATGATTCAGCCCTTTATGATTAAACATGTTTGCGATGACAATTAGAGATTATAGTTTCTCATGCCATGCATAAGTAGGTGAGAGTTAATAATGATTTAGCTTGGATACCAACATAGTGGTAAAATGATTGTGATGTAGTACGATGATATGATATCCTCCTCTGAATGTTCAAGTGGCTTGACTTGGTACATGTTCATGCATGTAGTTGAATCAAAACCAACATAGCCTCTATAATGATTATGTTCATGGTGTTCATATCCTACTCATGCTAGAGTCCAATGTTACTTATGCATAATGCATGGTTATGATTGTTGTTGCCCTCTAGTTGGCCGCTTCTCAATCTTAATTGCTAGCCTTCGCATGTACTAAGTGGGGATTCTGCATGTACATCAAAAACTTTGAACCCAAAGTTATTCCAGATGAGTCCACCATACCTACCTATACACGCTATTACCCTGCCGTCCTACGTAAATTTGGATGTGCCACCTCTAAAAACTTTTAAACAAATAATCCATTTTGTGTGCCTGGATCGTGCATGGAATGATAGGAGGTGGTCGATATCTTCTGTGCTAAGTGGGTTATTCTCAGGTCGAGTGTTATTCACTCACCATCGCACGAGAAAATGGGCGGTTATAGGGATGCCCAGTCCCAAATTGCAAACATGAAAAGAGTTCATCTCTGAAATAATTAAACAAAAACTCCCAATGGAGTTAAAACCTTTACTTTTACTTCTTGGGAACCGCCACTAGCATGCTTAGCATGGAAGATGTTGATAACTGATGGTCGTGAAATGAATGAGAAGGGTAAATGTCTCAAAATATCATTTATCTCTATTTAAAAAACTGAGCTCTGGCACCTCTGCAAATTAGTGCTTCCCTCTGTGAAGGGACTTTCTATTTACTTTTATGTTGTGTCACCACCTTCTAAAACAAGCGCCAGAAACCGAGTAGAGCACATCGGTTATGATTTATGCATTGTGTGTAGCTAATGTTGGGTGCATCATGACTAGATCTTTTCTACCATGAATTATAATGTTTAGTCGCTGCTTGAACTTTGGAGGTGCTCTGCATTTATGTTTTGCGGTCTCAGAAAGGGCTAGAGAGATACCATTATTGTCATATTATATCATGGTTGTTTTGACAACATGTTGCCGTTTGAGATATCTTATTATTGCTCGCTAGCTGATTATGTCATTGATATGTATCATTATAATCTTTAAGTGTTATTATTGACATGGTTAGTTATAATGTTGGCTGAAAACCTGGGTGTTGTTTAAGCTTATTTATGCAAACAAGAGCAAAAGAGTTCATAACAGTTTTTCTTTCTCACTTTCAGTTTATCAACTGAATTGCTTGAGGACAAGCAAAGGTTTAAGCTTGGGGGAGTTGATAGGGTTGATATGTGTCCAATGTATCTACTTTTTCTCACACTTTTCCTCTTGTTTTGGACACTAATTTTCATGATTTGAGTGAAACTAACCCCGGACTGACACTGTTTTCAGCAGAACTACCATGGTGTTGTTTTTGTGCAGAAATAAAATTCTCAGAATGGAATGAAACTTTTTGAGGATTTTTTATATCAATAATAAGAAGTACTAGAGCCAAGACCCACTAGAGAGGGGCCCTTGGGTGGGCACAACCCACCAGGGCGTGCCCCCCTCTCCTGGGGCACCTAGGTGGCTTGTACCCACCTGTGGCCCAGCTGACGACCCCCCTGATACTATAAAATCACATATTTCCAGAAAAAACCAGGGAGAAAGAATTATCATGATCCATGAGACGGAGCCGCCACCAAGCCATGTTCTTCCTCAGGAGGGTAGATCTGGAGTCCGTTTGGGGCTCCGGAGAGGGGGTCTTCGTTCTTCGTCATCACCAACCCTTCTCCATCGCCAATTCCATGATACTCCCCATCGGGAGTGAGTACTTCCTTTGTAGTCTCGCTGGTCAGTGAGGAGTTGGATGAGATTCATCATGTAATTGAGATAGGCTTGTTAGGGCCTGATCCCTAGTATCCACTATGTTCTTAGATTGATATTGCTATGACTTTGCCATATTTAATGCTTGTCACTTTGGGCCCAGGCGCCATGATTTTAGATCTGAACCATTTGTGTTATCATCATTATATCCATGTTGTATATCTTATCCTGCAAGTTATAGTCACCTAATACGGTTATGATCCGGCAACCCTGGAGTGACAATAACCGGGCCCACTCCTGGTGATGACCATAGTTTGAGGAGTTCATGTATTCACTATGTGTTAACGCTTTGTTTCGGTTATATATTAAAAGGAGGCCTTAATATCCCTTAGTTTCTAATATGGACCCTGCTGCCACAGGAGGGTAGGACAAAAGATGTCATGCAAGTTCTTTTAATAAAGCACGTATGACTATTTACGGAATACATGCCTACATTATATCGATGAACTGGACCTAGTGCCATATCTCCCTAGGTTATAACTGTCTCGTGATGAATATCATCCAACAAGTCACCGATCCAATGCCTACGAATTTACCTTTATTATTTCTGCTAAGTTACTACTGCTATCATCATTGTTACACTTGCTACTAAATTACTTCTACCATTGTTATTGTTACTACTGCTTGTGTCACTACTATCAAAACTATCAAACTACTTTGCTACTGATCACTTTGCTGCAGATAATTAATCTCCAGGTGTGGTTGAATTGACAACTCAGCTGCTATTACCTTCAAATATTCTTTGGCTCCCCTTGTGTCGAATCTATAAATATGGGTTGAGTACTCTACCCTCGAAAACTGTTTTGATCCCCTATACTTGTGGGTTATCACCTACTCCAGTATGTCGGTGGATTGCCTCGAGGGGCTGAGGATGAACTAGTACAGTGGATGAGCAGCCTCAGGAGGGAGGTGTTCTTGAGATCGATGAGCTGGTGGTTGAAAGGTTGATCTCAATGATCCGTCCTTTTCTACAGTGGTGGCTAGGTCCTCTTCCCCAATGTTTAGGCGGGAAGGGATCCCACAATGGCCAAGTTTGAAGGGGGACAACTAGTACAAGCTATCCTAACAAAAGTAGTCTTTGCCTGCCAAAGGCTTTGGTGGTGACGCTACTGTGGGCTCCGCGATGACCACTGTCCTGCTGGTCTTGGTCTTGTCGCACAGATATGGAAACCTTTGCCTGATTCCACGGGATCCCACGTGTAGCGATCCGACCTCAAACAGTGAAATCTCTGTGTATAAGTGTCATACCTGGATCGGTAATGCTGACACACACAATACTCGATGATTTATAGCAGAGTGCAATCAAACACTTATTACATCGAATGTCTCAAAGAGAGCACTAATTACAATAATATGGCTGAAGGCCATCTAAATAAGATAACTATGGTAGCTTCAAAGGTAAATGAGTCCATCAACTCCAACGGCATAGCTGAGTGCACGACAACAACCTAGCACACCTTACTCTTCGTCTGAAAACTCTGCTACATAATATGTTGCAGCCTGTGTAGGTCAGCACATGGAAAATGCTGGCAAAATAACACTATAGACCAATGAACAAGTAACAACTATAATTATATGCATATATGGCTGGTGGAGGGTCTATGGTTATTTTTGCAGAAAGCTAGTTTTCCCCTACAACAAAGGAATATATTTCATTTAACTACAAAGTTCGTTGAAAACATTGAGAAGGTTCCTCTAACTCAATCCCAAATTAATAATTATCAACCCAACAATTTAATTAATTAGAGTGACGAGATTAAATTAATATTTCAAGTACCAGATACTCAAGATGTCCATTACTGGGGACACGGCTAACCATGATAAGTTTATACACTCTGTAGAGGTTTGCGCACTTTTCCCCACAAGAATTGATCTCCTCTATTAGATTTCGCGCATGTAACGCCCTCGACGTGGCTATATCTCCCACGTGTCGAAGCACGACTTAGAGGCATAACCGCATTGAAAGCAATGTCGCAAGTGAGGTAATCTTCACATAACCCATGTAATACATAATGGAAAGAGCTACATACTTGGCTTACAATCGCCACTTCACACAATTACATGAATAAAGCATTACATCAACCAGTTACAATCAAGGCCCGACTACGGAGCCAAAATAAAAGAAGACTACCCCAAATGCTACACAGATCCCCGATCGACCCCAATAGGGCTCCACTACTGATCAACTAGAACGAAACAACACAAAGGACAAGATCTTCATTGAGCTCCTCCTTGAGCTCGGTTGCGTCATCTGCACGGTTCAACTGCACCTGCAAGCTGGTTTTGGAAGTATCTGTGAGTCACGGGCACTTAGCAATCTCACACCCTCGCGATCAAGACTATTTAAGCTTATAGGTAAGGTAAAAGTCATGAGGTGGAGCTGTAGCAAGCGACTAGCATGTATGGTGGCTAACATACCCAAATGAGAGCGAGAAGAGAAGGCAAAGCACGTTCGAGAAACTATGATCAAGAAGTGATCCTAGAACAACCTATGCCAAACATAACTCCAACACCGTGTTCACTTCCCGGACTCCGCCGAAAAGAGACCATCACGGTTACACACGCGGTTGATGTATTTTAATTAAGGTCCACTTTAGGTTTTCTACAACCAGACATTAACAAATTCCCATCTGCCCATAACCGCGGGCACGGCTTTCGAAAGTTCAAATCCCTGCAGGGGTGTTCCAACTTAGCCCATCACAAGATCTCACGGTCAACGAAGGATATTCCTTCTCCCATGACATTCTGACCAGACTCAGCATCCAGGTTACAAGACATCTTGACAATGGTAAAACAAGTCCAGCAACACCGCCCGAATGTGCTGACAAATCCCGATAGGAGCTGCGCATATCTCGTTCTCAGGGCACACTCAGATTGTCCATACTTCTGGTAGGCCAGCCCAGAGTTGCCCCTGGTGGCCACCGGCGGCTGACAGGTTGGACCAACACTCAGAGGAGCACTGGCCCGGGGGGTTAAAATAATGATGACCCTTGAGTCTGCAGAACCCAAGGAAAAAAAGGCTAGGTGGCAAATGGTAAAACCAAAGTTGGGCATTGCTGGAAGAGTTTTATTCAAGGCGAACTGTCAAGGGGTTCCCATTATTTCACAACCGAGTAAGGAACGCAAAATCCGGGAACATAACACCGATATGACGGAAACTAGGGCGGCAAGAGTGGAACAAAACACCAGGCACAAGGCCGATCCTTCCACCCTTTACCAAGTATATAGATACATTAATTTAATAGGAGATATTGTGATATCCCAATAAGTAAACATGTTCCAACAAGGAACAACATCTCCATGTTCCAACAAGGAACAAACTTCAATCTTCACCTGCAACTAACAACGCTATAAGAGGGGCTGAGCAAAGCGGTAACATAGCCAAACAACGGTTTGCTAGGAGGAGGTGGGTTAGAGGCTTGGTTCAACAACATGGGAGGCATGACAAGCAAGTGGTAGGTATCGCAGCATAGGCATAGCAAAAGAGCGAGCAACTACATAAGCATAGCAAAAGACCGAAAAGAAAGCAAACAACATAGTAAACAACCACCACATAAGCATGGCACGATGCGCAAACAAGTATGATACATGTCCGGTTTAATGAGGCATGGCATGGCAAAGTGCACAAACAATCCTACAAATTAAGTGGAGCTCATTATGCAACGGAGTTGCATATTAAAGAAAACACCACATGACTTATTTAGTTCTCTCTCGTAATTAGGTACTCAACAATATTAAATGTTGGTTAGCATGGCAAGAGGTGAAGCAAAAGGAAAAACTACCTATCTAGGCAAGTTTAAATGAGGCCGGAACAACAAACAACAAGTCCGGAAAATTCCCCATGTGCAATTTAAGGATTTGGTACTGTTCTGCCCTAAACATTATTTTAGAGTTGTTAAACATGCAAGATGAGTGCACCAAGTAAATCTAGGCATTTTTCAACCCCATTTACATATAAAGATTATTTAATTCGGAGCTACGGTTATTTAGTTATGAATTAAAGCATTTTAACATGGCATAGGAGTAAATTTAACCAAACATCATTTTAAGAATTTCAAACATAGATGAAAGTGGAAAATTATTAAACTAGATGAAATTCTAAGCAAGTTTCATATATAAATCATTTTAAACCGATGCACGGTTGTTAAGTTATTATATGCGTGATGTATGAGGGCTTTTCTGTAAATCTGCAGTGCTCTGATTAAATGAAAAAAAAACATCCCGGCACCAAATAAAACATAACAGGGCCGAATCCATGCACTGTGCCTTAAACAGAGCATGGGAGCTAGGGGGATTTCGCACCATGGGCCAAGCCCGGTCGGTGGAGAGGCCAAGGCAGGCCTTGGTAGTTGCTGGGCTTGGAGGCGGTCCGCTGGGTCTCAGGTGGTGGATGGGAGGCAGGCCGACGCAGCGGCTCAAGTCAACGCGGGCGCAGCGAAGGCGCTGACTGCGGGTGCGCCGCGCGTTTCTAAAGAAAACGAACAGGGGACGGGCGCGGCGGTAGCTGGTCTTGCGGCAGCGCAAGATCCGGCCGGTGCTTGCCGTATCCGGCGCGGAGGAGGATGGGAATGGAATCTCGATGGACCGAGGCAGGTCGGGGATGGCAACAGAGGAGCTCTGGGGCCACGACGATCTCTTGTGATTGCTGACAGAGGCGAGGCGTGCAGCGAGGCAGAGATGGGGTTCAGGTTCGGCCAACCATGGTGGGGAGGCGACGACACGGACCCGGCGGGGACAGGCCAGAGATGGCAGCGAGGCGACGAACGGGCGTAGTGCGGCGGAACAGCATCGGTGGATGCGGCAGCTTGACTCAAGAAGGGCGCCATGGCTCCAGGAACACGTCAGGGCGGCAGAGGAGCAGGAGTGGTCAACGCACGCGGATGGGCGAGCAGAGGCAAAGCTCGAGCATGAGCTCGCAGTCAACGGGAAGATGGCGCAAAGCAGGGCTCCGGCGGCGCGGGGACTTGGCGAAGGCAGCGGCGAGGAGAAGACTCCGGCGAGGTTGGTGCTTCTCCTATTCATACCTGGTACAGAGACGGAGAGGGAGTTGAGAGAGAGGAGGAGAAGGAAACGGGAAGGAGGAAGGGGAGCAGAGGGGCGGCCTGGTCCGGTTACCTGTCGGACGGCGACGAGGAGCTGCAGCAAGACCTGGTGCTCCGGTCGGCGTGGCCAAGGAAGGCAGAGACGACAGGGAGGGGAGGTGCTGCGGGACGACGACGGGGCTGAGCAGAGGAGCTCGACGGGGCTGGATCGATGGTTGTATCAGGTAAGGTGGTTGGCCCGATCTGGAAAACGAGGAGGAAAGTGACGGCTTCGGTTGGTGGTTTGGATCGAGAGGGGATCCCAAGGAGGAGGAGATAGTGGGCTGGCGGCGGCGAAGGATGGGACAAGATCCCTAATTTCTAGGGTTGCCCACTATTTATATTGCAAAGGGATTAGGGTAGAGGCTAACTCGTCCCTCCGATCGCAATCGGACGAACACAAATAAAATAGCTAGGCAGCCCAAATAAGAAAACGATGACGTTTTGTAGATGTTTGGGGATGATCTGGACACAACAGTGGCGACAGTCCGAGTCGGGTCCGGGACAACTTTTGGGACGCGCGCGCGAGGGGGTTTGATGCACTGAGCAGAGAGGGTTTCAGACCATGCGGTCACATCAGACAACTCCGGAAGCGAAGAGGGATGTACTAGGTGGACTGTGGCGAGACTGCGAGGGGGAGAAGAGAGAGAGGGCCCGGCATCTGTTTCCAAAGACCGAAAACGTCCGACGTTAGACCGACTATATTGCCGCTATAGTTATCCGTTGGGCTATCAAACGAACTCCGAATGCGGTGAAACATGGCAGACGGCCTACCTACAACATAAAAACACCGCATGCCAACATTCAACCCATTCCGAGAACATTTTCCGGCCACTTATAAAATAATATTTCGGACATGCCGCGGGCGCGTGCAAGTGTGTCTGGGCTCAGAACGGACAACGGAAGGAACTGGGAGACCGGGACAGATGCATGTTTTGAAAACATGATGATGCAATGCACATGATGACATGATAAAATGCAACACGCAAGCAAATGACATGGAAACAATAGCGAATAACTGGAAGACACCTGGCGCATTGGTCTCGGGGCGTCACAACACTCCACTACGAGAGGATCTCGTCCCGAGATCTAGAATGGCACCGGAGGGAAAACGAAAGAGAAAGAGAAGAGGTAAAACTAAGTTGCTTCTTTGACAAATGAGTGAAACCAAAGAACCTTGTGAGGTTGAACAAATTCGAGAAAAGAATAAAACGAAGGTGAACAAAGTCGAAAACACTCCGTTAGAAAAGAGGGACAAAGAACATTGCGAAAAAAACTTGAGGTTGAAGGGCAAGATATATATTGAAACCACTCCGGTTAAGTCAAGATAGAGAAGGATTAAGAATGATATAATTTGGACAGCACTCCGACTGAAAATGGAAGGAATTAACAAGAACTTTACAAGATGAGAGGATACTTGATGAAATCAAAAACACACTACCTCCGGAACTATTGAAAGAATGGAACAATGGGTAAGAACGATTTCAGACGGCACTCCGGTTGAGAAGGGAGTAAAACTTGATAAGATGAGAGAACTTGAATGGAGGACACAACACTCCGGTTAAATGGATAATCCAAGAAAAGAACACGGTCCTGACAAGAACAAGAGGAAGGGTTGAAGAGAGCAACAACACTATGCCTCCGGAACGAAAGGATAGAAGATAGATAATTGAAATAAAAGAATGGAGAAAACAATGCCAACTTCTGCCAAAAAAGAGCTTGAAAAGGCATCCTTAGGAGAAGGTTCGAACGGGGTTTTTGGAAATCCAACAACGAAAGGATAAGCTTGATATGGTCTTATGGAATACATCTCAAATTATGAGGTGAAATTCTGCCACTCACGGGAAAAGAATTGGATTGATATGAACAAGGAGACGAGAAAATATTTCACGGGGAGGATAGATGAAGAACTTGGATCATATATTATCACCATTAATAGCAACAATCCTTAGGGAAAGCTTCAGGTGAAAATATTACCCAAGATAACTCGAATGGCGAGATTGATGGATTTAAAATATCTCATTCTTGATAACTTGTGAATCACGGAGCACGACGGGAAATTATCAAGAAAGACATAACACCACCTCAAAAGGTATGCGTGAAGAATAGCACTCCGGATTGCAAATGAAGAATGCATGAGCTCCTCTGAAAAGAATGTTGATGAACACTTCGAGAAGGAATTAAATTCTTAATGAACCATCATGTAGAACCTTCGTGAAAACTCCGGTAAAAAGAATGGTCAAACGAAATGGAGGATGAAAAGAATAAGGTTGAAGCCTTGCAATGATTTAAATGAATCTCCGTGGAGATGTAATTTAAAAAAAAGGTTGGAACTCCGGGAAAATAGAAGATGAAACAATTTAAATCAAGAATTTGATGAGCCTCCGGAATAGGGAATTAATCACTTGGGTGAATCAAGAATAAGAATTATGTTATGCTCATCCTTCACCAATTAAATTGATGATTATCAATGGCTTTGGCATACTACTTATTCTCGTAGAAAGAATTAAGATAGATATACCACAATTTTGAGAAGGTCTTCAACGCTCCACCGGAAGGATTTGAAAAGCACGAATGCATAGATATGATACACGAAGGAAGAAAACTCTTGAACAAACCACCGTAAGAATTGAAAAAGAACGATTAAAACATGAAGAAACACTGGGAAGAATTAGCAAGTAAACAAAGATGCTTGAGAGAGTTTAAATGCAAGTGAATGAAAAAAAAATCACGAGCTGATAAGAGAATGTTTGAACAATGCGCCGGTAAGATTTGGAGAACGAGAGCTGAAAGCTAAGAATGAATAAGTCTTCTGAAATGATGGGCTCCGGATGAATCAGATTGAACAGAATCTTGAATAGCTCCGGATGGGTGAAAAAATCTCACAACCAAAAACAATTATGAGAAGATGGCATAGAATGAGGCAATATTTAAAATAAACTCTTCTTCGGTCTTCAAAAACTGAGAATGACGACGGGAAACACCACCAAGAATTGTTTAGACACACCAGAATGAAGAATAGAAAAGGTTGAGCCAATGATGAAAAGAATTTGAAAGATCTTGAAGAAATACATATGACTGATGACAATTCATTCTTATGTCAAACTTTAGAAAAGAATTTGAGGATAGCTCCGGAAAAAAAAGAGTCAGGTAAGATCCTGGAAATAGACCTGTGGGTTAGGGCCCACTCAAAAGATACACCGTTGAACGATTTGAAGGAGAGATTGCACTGGTTGAATTAAATGGCCAGTACGAGATAACAACCTCGAAAGAGCTTGAAAGGATTACAAAAGCAGAGTGGAAACACGAATCTTCGAGATACCTTGAGCACTCCGGAACAATAGAATAACGAGCGTGGAATGACTGAATATAAGGTGCACCGACATGAGAAGGCATTTGAAATACGGAAAAGAATATGATTAACACCGAAAGCTTGAATTGAATCCACCGGAGAAGAAAAGAATGAAGAATGACGAACTTGAAGCTCCATTAGAATCTTCATTAGAATAGAAGGATAAGAACATTGATGGAAAAAGAATGGAGAGGCTTCTCATCAATAAGATGATACTGGATTACGAAATCTTATTCCTTGAAGAAAAAGGGGTGGGTGGGCGAGAAAACAAAGACAATTTGGGATGGATGAAATGAACACCATTGAGAAAGCTGAGATTGCATCTTGCAAATGTTGAAAATGAACGGATCCACTTGAAGAGAGACACACCGGTTGAAAAGGATTGCCATGACAATCTCGGTGATCAAGAAGGATTAGTATTCACATGGGAACATGAGAACACCATTTGGGGAAGGTATGGAATCAACATTTGACTTCGAAGCAACTCGAATACCACAACTCAAAACAAAACAAAGGATTGGCTTGCAGAATAAGCCGGAACAAACATATGATAAAGATTTCGTCCGAAGTTTTCGTGGTGGGGCCTACATGGGCTCGATCGTACAACACCATCATGTACAAGGCAGTGCACATGACATATGAAGCGTCCCCGAGTCGGCATAGCCAAGGACTCTTTAAGACACAACGAGACCACTGTAAAACCAACCGTGGATAGGCGGACCACTAGACGTCGAACCCCAATTTCATATCATACATCTGTCAGAAAGATATCCTAAGAGCTACTTGATTTCCCACTTATAAACTCTCGAAATTTTCCGGTTATGCAATAGGTGTTGGGGATACAGGGGAAGCATAATATCTCACCCAAAACTAGCAAATCCTACATCCAGCTGTATCCATCCTTCAACACATAACGAAGAAACCTTCGGAAATCGTTTACCTCAACCTTGAAAAAGCATCCGTTATACAAGTTATGGCAATACTCCCGAACTCCCGCCCCAGTACTGGGTGGCGTCGAGGTTATCTCACCAACAACTGCATAAAAGAGATTTTTGATGTCGGTGAAACTAAACTCAGGTATTCCAGAATTGCAACGATAAAATTGTGACGACAACACCTCGGAGATTAACTCCCCGGGACACTGCCACAACCCCTAAATGACAGGAGGCACCAAGAACAATGTTCTCGTCACAAATCGATCGGAACGATTCCAAGATACCCGCGTGATCCTAAAAAAATTAGTGAAATTTGAGAAGAGAAGAGTCAAAACTCTACGTCAGGATGCCTTACCAGAGTGATGAAGGGACTGGGGAGTAAAAAGAATTCCTAAACTCTCCGATATATAATTCCTAAATGACTCAAAACATTTTTCTAGACTCAACTCATTAGCTAATTCGATCAAGCAATGGGGCTCCTAAGGTCGGGGAAGGCTCTGATACCAACTTGTAACGCCCTCGATATGGCTATATCTCCCACGTGTCGAAGCACGACTTAGAGGCATGACCGCATTGAAAGCAATGTCGCAAGTGAGGTAATCTTCACACAACCCATGTAATACATAAGGGAAAGATATACATAGTTGGCTTACAATCGCCACTTCACACAATTACATGAATAAAGCATTACATCAACCAGTTACAATCAAGGCCCGACTACGGAGCCAAAATAAAAGAAGACTACCCCAAATGCTACACAGATCCCTGATCGACCCCAACTGGGCTCCACTACTGATCAACTAGAATGAAACAACACAAATGACAAGATCTTCATTAAGCTCCTCCTTGAGCTCGGTTGCGTCATCTACACGGTTCAACGACACCTGCAAGCTGGTTTTGGAAGTATCTGTGAGTCACGGGGACTCAGCAATCTCACACCCTCGCAATCAAGACTATTTAAGCTTATAGGTAAGGTAAAAGGTATGAGGTGGAGCTGCAGCAAGCGACTAGCATGTATGGTGGCTAACATACGGAAATGAGAGCGAGAAGAGAAGGCAAAGCACATTCGAGAAACTATGATCAAGAAGTGATCCTAGAACAACCTATGCCAAACATAACTCCAACACCGTGTTCACTTCCCGGACTCCGCCAGAAAGAGACCATCACGGTTACACACGCGGTTGATGTATTTTAATTAAGGTCCACTTTAGGTTTTCTACAACCGGACATTAACAAATTCCCATCTCCCCATAACCGCATGCACGACTTTCGGAAGTTCAAATCCCTGCAGGGGTGTCCCAACTTAGCCCATCACAAGCTCTCACGGTCAATGTAGGATATTCCTTCTCCGAAGACATTCCGATCAGACTCGGCATCTAGGTTACAAGACATCTCGACAATGGTAAAATAGGTCCAGCAACACCGCCTGAATGTGCCGACAAATCCCGATAGGAGCTGCACATATCTCGTTCTCAGGGCACACTCAGATTGTCCAAACTTCCGGTAGGCCAGCCCAGAGTTGCCCCTGGTGGCCACCGGCAGCTGACAGGTTGGACCAACACTCAGAGGAGCACTGGCCCGGGGGGGTTAAAATAATGATGACCCTTGAGTCCGCAGAACCCAAGGAAAAAAAAGGCTAGGTGGCAAATGGTAAAACCAAAGTTGGGCATTGCTGGAAGAGTTTTATTCAAGGCAAACTGTCAAGGGGTTCCCATTATTGCCCAACCGCCTAAGGAATGCAAAATCCGGGAACATAACACCGATATGACGGAAACTAGGGCGGCAAGAGTGGAACAAAACACCAGGCATAAGGTCGAGCCTTCCACTCTTTACCAAGTATATATATGCATTAATTTAATAAGAGATATTGTGATATCCCAACAAGTAAACATGTTCCAACAAGGAACAGCATCTCCATGTTCCAACAAGGAACAGCATCTCCATGTTCCAACAAGGAACAAACTTCAATCTTCACCTGCAACTAACAATGCTATAAGAGGGGCTGAGCAAAGCGGTAACATAGCCAAACAACGGTTTGCTAGGACGAGGTGGGTTAGAGGCTTGGTTCAACAATATGGGAGGCATGACAAGCAAGTGGTAGGTATCGCAGCATAGGCATAGCAAAAGAGCGAGCAACTAGCAAGCAAAGATAGATGTGATTTTGAGGGTATGGTCATCTTGCCTGAGATCCCGCGAGGAAGAAGAACGAGTCCATGAAGAAGACAAACTGACGTAGTCGAACGGGTCCTCACAATCACGACATTACCGGAACCAACCCGAAGAAGTACACCGGAAAGAAAGCAAACAACATAGTAAACAACCACCACATAAGCATGGCACGCTGCGCAAACAAGTATGATGCATGTCCGGTTTAATGAGGCATGGCATGGCAAAGTGCACAAACAATCCTACAAATTAAGTGGAGCTCATTATGCAATGGAGTTGCATATTGAAGAAAACACCACATGACTTATTTAGTTCTCTCTCGTCTAGGTACTCAACAATATTAAATGTTGGTTAGCATGGCAAGAGGTGAAGCAAAAGGAAAAACTACCTATCTAGGCAAGTTTAAATGAGGCCGGAACAACAAACAACAAGTCCGGAAAAATCCCCATGTGCAATTTAAGGATTTGGTACTGTTCTGCCCTAAACATTATTTTAGAGTTGTTAAACATGCAAGATGAGTGCACCAAGTAAATCTAGGCATTTTTCTACCCCATTTACATATAAAGATTATATAATTCGGAGCTACGGTTATTTAGCTATGAATTAAAGCATTTTAACATGGCATAGGAGTAAATTTAACCAAACATCATTTTAAGCATTTCAAACATAGATGAAAGTGGCAAATTATTAAACTAGATGAAATTCTAAGCAAGTTTCATATATAAATCATTTTAAACCGATGCACGGTTGTTAAGTTATTATACGCATGATGTATGAGGGCTTTTCTGCAAATCTGCAGTGCTCTGATTAAATGAAAAAAAAACATCCCGGCACGAAATAAAACATAACAGGGCCGAATCCATGCACTGGGCCTTAAACAGAGCATGGGAGCTGGGGGGGATTTCGCACCATGGGCCAAGCCCGGTCGGTGGAGAGGCCAAGGCAGGCCTTGGTAGTTGCTGGGCTTGGAGGCAGTCCGCTGGGTCTCAGGTGGTGGATGGGAGGCAGGCCGACCCAGCGGCTTGAGTCAACGCGGGCGCAGCGAAGGCGCTGACTGCGGGTGCGCCGCGCGTTTCTGAAGAAAACGAATAGGGGACAGGCGCGGCGGCAGTTGGGCTTGCGGCAGCGCAAGATCCGGCCGGTGCTTGCCATATCCGGCACGGAGGAGGATGGGAATGGAATCCCGATGGACCGAGGCAGGTCGGGGATGGCAACAGAGGAGCTCCGAGGCCACGAGGATCTCTTGTGATTGCTGACAGAGGCGAGGCATGGAGCGAGGCAGAGATGGGGCTTCAGGTTCGGCCGGCCATGGTGGGGAGGCGACGACGCGGACCCGGCGGGTACAGGCCGGAGATGGCAACGAGGCGACGAACGGGCGTAGTGCGGCGGAACTGCATCGGTGGATGCAGCAGCTTGACTCAAGCAGGGCGCCATGGCTCCTGGAACACGTCAGGGCGGCAGAGGCGCAGGAGTGGTCAACGCACGCGGACGGGCGAGCGGGGAAGGCGAGGGGCAGCACAGACGATGCTCGTAGAGGCAAAGCTCGAGCGCGAGCTCGCAGTCAATGGGAAGATGGTGCAAAGCAGGGCTCCGGCGGCGCGAGGACTTGGCGAAGGCAGCAGCGAGGAGAAGACTCCGGTGAGGTTGGTGCTTCTCTTGTTCGTACCTGGTACAGAGATGGAGAGGGAGTTGAGAGAGAGGAGGAGAAGGAAACGGGAAGGAGGAAGGGGAGCAGAGGGGCGGCCTGGTCCGGTTACCTGTTAGACGGCGACGAGGAGCTGCAGCAAGACCTGGTGCTCCGGTCAGCGTGGCCAAGGAAGGCAGAGACGATAGGGAGGGGGGGTGCTGCGGGACAACGACGGGGCCGAGCAGAGGAGCTCGACGGGGCTGGATCGATGGTTGTATCAGGGAAGGTGGTTGGCCCGATCTGGAAAACGAGGAGGAAAGTGACGGCTTTGGTTGGTGGTTTGGATTGGGAGGGGATCCCAAGGAGGAGGAGATAGTGGGCTGGCGGCGGTGAAGGATGGGACAAGATCCCTAATTTCTAGGGTTGCCCACTATTTATATTGCAAAGGGATTAGGGTAGAGGCTAACTCGTCCCTCCGATCGCAATCGGATGAACGCTAATAAAATAGCTAGGGAGCCCAAATAAGAAAACGATGACGTTTTGTAGATGTTTGGGGATGATCCGGACACAATGGTGGCGACAGTCCGAGTCGGGTCCGGGACAACTTTTCGGACGCGCGCGTGAGGAGGTTTGATGCACTGAGCAGAGAGGGTTTCGGACCGTGCGGTTGCATCGGACAACTCCGGAAGCGAAGAGGGATGGACTAGGTGGGCTGTGGCGAGACTGCGAGGGGGAGAAGAGAGAGAGGGCCCGACATCTATTTCCGGAGACTGAAAACGTCCGATGTTAGACCGACTATATTGCCGCTATAGTTATCCCTTGGCTATCAAACGAACTCCGGATGTGATGAAACTTGGCAGGCGGTCTACCTACAACATAAAAACACCGCATGCCAACATTCAACCCATTCCGAGAACATTTTCCGGCCACTTACAAAATAATATTTCGGACATGTCGCGGGCGCGTACAAGTGTGTCTGTGCTCAGAATGGACAACGGAAGGAACTGGGAGACCGGGACAGATGCAAGTTTCGAAAACATGATGATGCAATGCACATGATGACATGATAAAATGCAACACGCAAGCAAATGACATGGAAACAATAGCGAATAACTAGAAGACACCTGGCGCATCGGTCTCGGGGCGTCACAGCGCACTACATGGTGTTTGAGAAACGGATGACCAAGACACAGTCTTTCAGAAGCATTAACTCTTTACTCTGGGTAGACAGTACCACCTACTTCCTCTACATATGCTAGCCTACCATTGAAAGAGGTGACACAACTTACTCAACCTACCCATAATGGCTTGTGGCTGCACACAGAAGTTTCCAGCATGAATAATCTTATGATCCCTTTGAGCATATGTGGCAAACCGTAGGATGATCACACGGGTACTCCGGGATATCCCATGATAACGCTGGATTACTCCAGGTGACCAAACAACCACTGGGTGCTCCAGGGTGCCTCAACTAATCCACCCATATGTGTATTTAAGTAGCCACCTTAATTTTAACCATTAATTAAAACTCTCACATCTTTCATGGATCTCTCAAACCCAAACCACATCTACGAGCATAGCATAACAGTATAAGCATAACGTAGAAGTAACTCCGAGGGTTTGAAATAAAGACAATAGGTTCTACCTCATCAACTACTTCCCAAATACCCACATGTTAAACATATCCTACTCATGCAATGTTTGAGGGTTGAAACTAATGCATAAAAACTGGGTATGAAAAATATCATCAAAGTGTTACTTGCCTTGCTGACGATCTGAAAACCTAAGTGACTCGTACTAGAATGCTACGCACTTTGAAAACTCTATCATAAACAAACAATAGCATATATAAGAACTCACACATAAGATGCAAGTGTAAAACTCAAGTGAAAAGATCCAAACTGAAAGTTCAACTAAAAAGATTCGATTTGGAAAAAGAATCAATGGAATCGGAGCTACGAAACTCAAACGATGATCAAAAGCAGTTAGAAATCAAATCAGCTTGAAACCAAATTTTAATTTGTCAAAACCATGTTCAAGTTGATTATCTGGAAAGAGGGGAACAAGACGAAGATTTTGGAGTTGGTTTCACTGGATTTGGACGAACGAGCAAAAAGTGACGAGGGTTTGAAGATCAGGGACTAATTTGTGATAAAAGTAATTGCGAATAGGTCCCTGGACGAAAATAAAATAAAAAGAAAAACCTAACGAACGAACGTTGGCTATGAAGACCTAACTAACGAATGCGTTCGTTAAAATGAACTAAACAGAAAATGTTCGCTAACTAGCGAACCCTAAAAAACCGATCTAAAACCGAGAACCGAAAAAAACGAAAAAGAACCGGCGAATCAGGACGGTTTTATACCGGTCAATGACGGTGTCACCATAAACGACGGCGGTGGAAATCCAGCAGTTCCGATGAGATAAAGCGGCGGCGGTAGCGCGGGATGGCGACGGCGAGCGGCGGCGTGTGGGCGGCGGCGGCGACCGTAGCAGCGGGCAGCAGCGCGTGCTGCGCCGGCGAGCGGGCGAGGGGGCGGCGGCTTGCCTTGGGCGAGGGGGTGGCCATGGGGAGTCCGGCTTGGACTCCCTCGGTGTCCATCAAGCGGCGGGAATCCTCCCTCCCGGGAGGAAGGCTGCGGCGGCCTGCTGGGCCGGCTGGGCCTTCGGCCTGGTCGGTCCGAAACCTTTGTTTTAAATAATTTCGCCCGAAAGAAACATCCTAATAAAATATGAAAAATTCTAAAAATATCATAAACAATTTTCATCATCTAAGTCTAATATTTAGAACAAGGTGAACATTTTTCTGCCCTAAAAATGCCTATTTTTCTAATTCAGAATAAAATAGCAAATAAAATATAAATTTGATTTTAAAATTTCTCCTCCAATATTCCTCTCTTTTGAAGAACTCATTTTATCTTCTATCATTTACTTTCATTATTGGAATTAATTGGAGAGAAAAATATTAAAATCAAATTGATCCTCTTTTCAAATTTGATAAAATTCAAATATGAAAATTTGTGAAACCTCCAACTCTCTCCTTGGGTCCTTGAGTTGCTTAAGGTTTCCAGGATCACAACCAAAATGCAAATAAAATATGATATGCATATGATGACCTATGTATAACATCCAAATTGAAAATTGGGACATTAAACCACGCCTGCGCTTGCTGCCTTAGCACCAAAGAGGAAACTGGTACACTGCGCCCGCTGGCGCCCGTCTGGCCTCGGTCGTCATGGCTCACGTCATGCAAACCTCGCGAGCTGCCCCTTGCAAAGATATCTCCCCTCCTCAGGAGCCAGCCTACTGAGGCTGCCCCTAGGGAGGTCTTGGTGTCGTCCGCCTCACGAGGGTCTTGAGTTGTTGCCGCTAAAGATGGGTCGTACCGAGTCGTTGATGGAGCCACGCTACGGGCTGCTGGCAGGCAAGTGTTGGTACCCCAGTTCCTAGGACACCGACACAAATGAACCGCGCCGCTCCAGCGAACCCGTGACCCTCCCGATGAGATCTGTTGTCTCGGACGCCCTAGCATGGCGCTCACTGTTTCAAGCTTCAAGCCCCGGACATCAAGTCCCCTTTCATTGCAGTCATGGAGCCCGGCCCATGGAGCTCCACCGCCGGTTCTCCTCCGCCTCGCCACCACCGACTAGGTCTGGCATCCCCCTGGCCGGATCAGGTCCTCCTCGAGTTCCCTGCTAAGGATCCATGCTCCCCCGTGCCAAGTTCGTCCTCCGCCATCGGCTCGGTCTCATTCGAGCTCCAGGCCTAGACCTCTGCATCGCGCAACACCAGGCCTCTACTTCGTCCTGCATTGACCTCGCGGCTCGCCTCAATCTGCCTGCATGGCCCACAGCCACTACAAGTCCCTGCCTCGCTAACCCGTCGCGTGGGCCAGCGACAATCGCGCCCAGTGAGCATCTCCCCCAACCGGCCTCCTGCCCCTGAACTGGGCTTGGCCCATGGATGAGCAGCTCTAGCCTTTTCCTCTGCTGGGCTTCCTGTTAAGATGCGGCCCATATCATGTTTTTTTACCAATTTTGCGAATTTAGACTTTTTCCAAAGACTGCAGTTTTGCAGAAAAACCCTCAATGTTCATGCATTTAATAACTCGACAACCGTGCATCATATGTAAAATCATTATATATGTAAAATGCTTAGAATTTCATGTACTTTCATATTCTGCAACTTTCAGCCGTGTTTAAAATGTTTAACTTGTTGTTTGAATTTAATTTGCACAATGCCATGCTAAAATGATTTGTTTCATAACAAATAATTGTAGCTCCGAATTTAATAATATTTATATGTAAATGGGGTAAAAAATGCATAGTTTAACATGGTGGCATTACTTTACATGTTTAACAACTCTAACATATGGTTTAGGGATGAATAATACCAAATTCGAAATACTCATATGGGGATTTTCCAGAATTGTTGTTTGTTGTTTCCGGCCTCATTTAAACTTGCTTAAATAGGTAGTTTTCATATGCGTTACCTCTTGCCATGTTAACCAACATTTAATATTGATGATTAGCTTAAACAAGAGTGAACTAAATAATTAAATGTGGTGTTCCTTCAATATGCAACTCGTTACATATTGACCTCCACTTAATTTGTAGTGTTGTTTGTTGCACTTTGCCATGCCATGCCTCATTAAACCGGACATGCATCATACTTGATTGTGCATCGCGCCATGTTTATGCTTGTTTGTTTACTATGTCATTTTCTTCTTTCCGATTGCGCTTCTCCCTGATAGTTCCGGTTACGTTGTGATTGTGAGGACCCGCTCGACCACGTTGGTTCGTCTTCTTCATGGATTCAGTATTTTTCCTAGGGGGATTTCAGGCAAGATGACCGTCACCTTGGATCTCACTACTATCTTTGCTTTGCTAGTTGTCTCGATGCTATCGCTATGTTGCACTACCTACCACCAGTTTATCAAGCCTCCCAAATTGCCATGACTTCCTCTAACCCACCATCCCAGCAAACCGTTGTTTGGCTATGTTACCGTTTTGCTCGGCCTCTCTTATAGTGTTGCTAGTTGCTGGTGCAGTTGCAGGTTGTTCCATGTTGGGACATGGATATCATGGATATCATGGGATATCACAATATCTCTTATTTAATTAATGCATCTATATAGTTGGTAAAGGGTGGAAGGCTCGGCCTTTTGCCCGGTGTTTTGTTCTAGTCTTGCTGCCCTAGTTTCCGTCATACCAGTGTTATATTCCTTGATTTTGCATCCCTAACACGATGAGGGTTCTGGGGCCCTCTTGACAGTTCTCTTTGAATAAAACTCTTCCAGCAAGGCCCAACATTGCTTTTATCATTTGGCTAATAACAACTAAAACTCGCATAGGGACCCGCCGGCACCCGATGTCTCTTAATCAACCCCCCGGGCTAGTGCTCCTCATGAGTGTTGGTCCACCTACTTAGCAGTCGGCGGTGCCACCTCGGGGCAACTCTAGGTCTTTGCTTGTCGTCTACTTAGCATAGAAGGTGTTGTCCTGAGTACGAGATACGAGCGGCTCCTATCGGGGTATCGATGCACCGGGTGGTCTTGCTGGTTTTGTTTTATCATCGTCGAAATGTCTTGTGCACCGGGATCCTGAGTTTGATCGGATGTCCCACGATGGAGGATTATCTCCGCGGATCATGAGCTTCTCATGGGCTAAGTTAGGACACCCCTGCAGGGCTTAAACTTTCGAGAGCTATGCCCATAGTTACATGTCATATGGGAATTTGTTAATATCTGGTTGTAGTGAACTTGAACTAAACACAAATAAAAGTACACCAACCGCATGCGTAACTGTGACTGTCTCTTTTCGGGTGCGTTTGAGAAGAGGACACGGTTGGGTTATGTTTGAACGTAAGTAGTTTAGGATCACTTCTTGATCATTACTAGTTGGCGACCCTTTGCGTAGTTTCTCATCTTACTCTTGTACTCGTAAGTTGGCCACCATACAACGCTTAGTGCTGCTGCTACCTCACCACTTATCCATTCCATACCCTTTAAGCTTTGCTAGTCTTGATACCCGTGGTAATGGGATTGCTGAGTCCTCGTGGCTCACAGATTACTACAACAACAATTGCAGGTGCAGGTTATGCGAAGCTTTGACGTGAGAGCGATGCTTGCTTGCTTTTGTAGTTCTTCTTATTCGATCAAGGGATAGGTTCCGGGTCGGGGAACCTGAGATTAGCACGGTGGATGTCGTTCTTGTTTTTCATTTGATTTCATCCATAGTTGGATCCTGCTCGTCTGTATGATGATTGCTATGTATTGATGTATTGTTGTATGAATTTTGTAACTTGTGGCGAGTGTAAGCCTTCATCTTGTATTCTCATCTATTCAGTACATGGTATGTTGTAACGATATCCACCTTGCTATGCGCTCGAAATGCGGTTGTGCCCCAATCATGACTTCATCACGTGATTGGGATAGAATTGCATATTGGGTGCTACAAGTTGGTATCAGAGCCTTACCGACCTTAGGAGCCCCCTTGATTGATCGAACCCCTGCCATTGTTGAGTCTAGAAAAAACTATTTTGAGCCTAGTTATATTACGAAGAGTAGGAATTCTTTTTACTCCTTATCCCCTTCGTCGCTCTTGTGAGGACTCCTGACATAGATGTTTTGACTTCACTCTCCTCTTTTTCACTCAAATTTTTTTAGGATCACGTGGGTATCTTGGAATCGGTCCGATATCATTGTGACAGGAAATTCTGTCTTGGTGTGACCTGACATTTAGCTGTTGTGGCACTGTCTCGGGAAGTTGAGCTCCAAGGTGTTTTTGCCACAGTGCTTATCGTTTCAGTTCCGGAATACCAGAGGTCGCCGACATCGAAAAAGCTTCTATAATCTTTGTGGTGAGAGTAGTTTGATGACACCCGGTACTGGGGAGAGGGATGAGATGTATTGCCGGATGGATATCGGATGTTTTCGAAGGTCTAAGGTACATGATTTCTGAGTTTTTCTTGGTTATGTGTTGATGGATGGATACAGTTGGAGTGTAAGATTTGTTAGTTTTGTGACATATTTGTGCCTCTCCGTATCCCCAACACCAGATTGAATAACCAGAAAATTTCGGGATTTTTTATCCTTCCACAAATTCATGAGGGGTTATGTATTTGTTTCCGGCTTATTTCCGCAAGCCCAATCCTTTGTTTTGTTTTGGTTCTTGTGTTCGAGTTGCTTGGAAGTCAAGTGTTGATTCCATACCTTTCCTAAATGGTGTTATCATGTTTCTGTGGGAGTGCTAATCCTTCTTGATCATCGAGATGGTCATGTCAATTCTTTTCCAACCGGCGTGCTTCTCGTCAAGATGATCCTATCATTTTCCCCATTCGCAAGATCACTTCTCAGTTTTCCCAATGATATTTGTTTCACCCGTCCCAGGTTGCCTTTGTTTTTCTCACCATCCCAACCTTTTCTTCAAGGACTCAGATTTCTTAATCAAGTATCCATTTTATTCATGAGAAGTCTCTTCATTCTTTTCATTCAATGTTTTGTCCGGTGATTCTCATGAAGATGTAGGAGCTTCAAGTTTATCATTCTTCATTCTCATATTCTCCCGGTGGACTCAATTCAAGCTTTTGGTGCAGATCATATCTCTTTCCTCCTTTCAAATTGTAACAGCCCAAAATTCTAAATTTTGGAATGTTATATTAAATAGATACATTTAATCGATTGTTTGATTGATTGTGTAAAATTGAGTGAAATTCGAAACTTTTTGAAAGTTAAATGAGAGGGAATAAAAGCACTTTCCCAAACTTTCATCTTGCATTTATGATCTCCTTGAATTCAAATAATTTTCATCATGAAACCCTGGAGAGCAGATGACATGACTTCTTCCATTTAAATAAATGAAAAAGGTTTCAAAAATATTAGAATTTCATTTGGAAAATATTTCCAATTTAGAAACTTTAAGAAACTCACTAATTTTCATGAGAGAAGATAAAATGACTTCTTCAAATTACATGAAATATGAGTTGGAAGTTTCAAAGAAAACCCAATTTAACGTCCCTTAGAAATCAATTTTTCAATTTGGAGTTATTTTGGTTTTTATTCAAATTATTTTCCTCCAAAAATAAAATATATGGAAAGTAGGATAAATGATTCCTTACATCAGAAAATTGGAGAGAAATAAATTTGAAATCATTTTGGTATTTTTAAAATGATTTTTTATGAGGTTTTATTGCATCAGTAGCACGCTTTTCTTTATTTGAATTTTCGTAGATTTTATTTGGCGCTAGTAAAATGTTCAGGTTGTAGGAAATCTTTTTCTGAATTTTTTTGATATATTATATGCCTACATAATATTTTTACTTTCTTTTTGTTTTATTCTTTTGTCTGTCATTTAAAAAAAACTCCGACCGACTGGGCCGGCCCAGCTCCTAGCCAGGCCGCGGCCCAGCCTAGCTTCACCTCGTCCCTGAGCTCCAGCCAGGAGACCGGCCGCTGCACGCATCTCGCTAGCGACGCTGTGTCCATCCCGGATACCAAGCCGCCTTGCCCCTCCCGCACGCCACCGCCCCACCTCCCTCCTATAAAGCCGCGCCTTGGCTCTCTCTCACCTCCCCATCGCCGATCTCGCCGCCCCGAAGCCGCCAGAGTCGCCGCCACCCCGCTCTTGCGCCGCCACGCCACTCGCTGCCGACGCCCACTCCGCCGCCTACCACCGCTGCCGCAGCTTCTGCGCTGCGCACCGGAGCCGCTGGCGCCTTGCCCCGTGCCCGAAGCCGAAGCCACCGCCTCCTTTCGTCTCGCCTCACCGTCGTCACCGGGAACCGCCCCCGCCGCTGGTTTATTTCACCCCAAGCCTGCAAAACCGAATAAATCGCCCTGTTTTATTTTATTTAGTCGTTTTATCCTCCAGATCATTTTTTTAAATAAACCGTTTCATTTTTGTTATTTAACGAATGCTTTCCGTCTCAGTGAATAGTTTTCGTTCGTTACCGATCAGAAACGAACGTTCGTTATTTAGTCTTTTGCTTTTTCTGTTTTAATTTCGGTCAGGGGCCGATTCGTGATAAAATTTTCTTCATAGATTAGTCCCTGTACTTCAATCGATCACTACTTTTCGCTCGTTTATCCAAATCCAATGAAACCAGCGCCCACTTCTTCGTTACGATCTCGTCTATCCCGTAAAACAACTTAAACATGTTTTTGAAAGTTAAAATTTCAATTCAAACAGATTTGTAGTTGAATTTAGTTTGATCATAACTTGAGTTTTATAACTCCGTTTGTGTTGATTATTTTTGCAAATCGAAGCTCTTGACCTAAACTTTCTAATAAGGCCAAATTCACTTAATTTTGGTACTGTTAGAAATTGTTTTATGTTGCAAGAGTAAATTGCTTGTTTTTGAAGTTTTCCGAGATCTTTTCTTCGATTCTTTTGCTTGATTGCTTATGTGTGGTTACTGTTGCTTGCTCACGATAGATTGACCGGAGTGTGACGAGTAAAACTATCAAGAATTATGAGTGTGAATCTTCTTCATCAACAGTACGAGGCAAGTTCACACTTTGATCATACTTTTCATTACCCAGTTTTTATGCATTAGTTTCAACCCTCAAACATTGCATGGTTAGGATTGGATAACATGTGGGTATTGGGAAGTAGTTGATGAGGTAGGAATCTATTGCCCTGTATTCAAACATGTAGCGACCAGACCTCAAACGGTCCAATCTCTGTGCTTAGGTGTCATCCCTGGATCAGTAATGCTGACACAACACAGTACTTGAAGGATTTATAACAGATTAGCAATCACACACTTATTACATCGAGTGTCTCAAAAGATAACTTATTACAATAAATATGGCTTAAGGCCATCTAATAACAATAACAGCGGAAGGCTTGGAAGATAAGTGAGTCGATCAACTCCAATGGCATCACTGAGTATAGAACCACGACCTAAAAACTCCTTAATCATCGTCTGAAAAGTCTGCAACATTAACGTTGCAGCCCGAAACGGGTCAGCACATGGAATATGCTGGCAAAGTAACACATAGAGAGTAATGGAATGAAATAGGCTATTCTATATGCATATTTGGCTGGTGGAAAGCTCTATGGTTACAGTTTTGCATAAAGCCAATTTTTCCCTACTGCAAAGGAAATAAATTTTATTTAACTATCATGGTAGTTGTCAAACATTGAGAATGGTTGACAGCATTCTCAATCCCAATTAAGCATCATCATTAATCAAAACCCATCAAAGTTAATTTTTACAGTAACATGTTGAGATTCACATGATAATCCAGGAACTAGATACTCAAGATGTCCATAACCGGGGACACGGCTAATCACGATTAGTTTATACACTCTGCAGAGGTTTGCGCACTTTTCCCCACAAGACCCAATCGCCACCGTTTGGTTTCTCGCACTGCATGGTGTTTGAGAAGACGGATGATCGAGACATAGTCTTTCAGAAGCACTAGCACCTTACGATCGGGTAGACCGTTACACCTACTTTCCCCTACATCTGCTAGTCTACCATTGTAAGAGTTCGCGCAACTTAGTCAACTATGCTAGAGCCCATAATAGCTTGTGGATGCACATGGAAGTTTCTAGCATGAATAATCTCATGATCCCTTTGAGCATGGGTGGTGGTCCATAGAAAAAAACAGGCAATCCTGGAATACGCAGGTGCCTCAATCCACCCAGATGTGTGTTTAAGTTGCCACCTTAAGTAAACCATTAATTAACAATCTCACACATGTCATGGATACTCTCAAACCCAATCCACGTCTATGAGCATAGCATAGCAGTATAAGCATAACGTAAAAGTAACTCCCAGGGTTTGATAACAATAGGTAATAGGTTCTACCTCATCTACTTCCCAAACCCACAATTTAGTTAGATCCTAATCATGCAATGTGTGAGGATTGATCTAATGCAATAAAACTGGTAGAGGGAAAACATGATCAAAGTGTTACTTGCCTTGCTGATGATCCAGGAAACCTAGTGATTCGAAGTAGCAAGCGGCGCACTCCGGGTACTCTATCGCAAACTAACAAGCATAAAATAAGTACTCAACTAATGCACAAGTAAAACTCAAATAAGAGATCTAACCAGAAAGTTCAACTTAAGAACTCCGGTTGGCAAAAAGAATCAAATCGAACAAAGCAACGAAAGACAAACGACAAACGAAAAGGCTTTGTTTACTATTCTGGATCGAGGGCAATTTTTACAGTGGCAAAAACTTGTTTAAGTTGGTTAAACAGAAAGAGGGTTTCGAGTCGAAACTCCAGGCGCTTGAATCTCCTGATTCCGATAAACGAGCGAAAAGTTAGACTAAAACGAAAATCGGATCAGAAATCGCGATCTGAAAAATCGCGGATTTAATCCGAGAAAAAGAAAAACAACGAACGTTCGTTAAAACGAATGAACGGATGAACGCTTGCTAATTAAATAAACCGGAAAAACAGATCTATTTAAAAAAACAAACAAAACCGTCAGAAAAACCGAACGGTTTTTCGGGAAAAACCGGCGGCGGTGAGGTCTACCTCTGGAGACGGATCCGGCGGGCGGCGGTGCGGGCGGCGCGGCGGCGGCGGCGCTAGGCGGCGGTGGCGGCAAAGGCGGCGGGCTAGGCGGCTAGGGTTTGAGGGGGGGTCTAGCTGGGCCTTCCCGGCTTATAAAGACGGACGGGCCTAATGTCCGGGTCGGACACGGCCCGTTAGGTCAGTTGCGTTTTTTTAAATAGTTACGCTCAGAAAAAAAACAAAAGGAATACTAAACGGACTCCAAAAATCCCGAAATAAATTTTCCCCGGCTTCAAAAATCAAGCCGCACATGATGAACATTTATTTGGGGCCTAAATGCAATTTTGAAAAACGCGCATTTCTCCTAAATTCAAATAAAATAGCAAATAAAACCAAAATAAAATCTTGTTTGATTTTACTATTAAATCCCCAATATTTCTCTATTTTGGGAAAGTCATTTTATTCCCTATCTCACATTTTTATAATAGAAATAATTTAAGATAAAATAAATAAAATCAAATGATCCTATTTTCAAAATTTGAGAAAACTCAAATATGAAATTAACGAAATCCCCAACTCTCTCCGAGGGTCCTCGAGTTGCGTGAAATTTCTAGGATCAACCAAAATGCAATAAAAATGATATACAATGATGATCTTGTGTATAACATTCCAAATTGAAAATTTGGAATGTTACAAAACCTTGGTAGTTACTACTATGTTATGCTTACACTGTTATGCTATGCTCGTAGAAGTGGATTGGTTGAGTGATTCATGATAGATGTGAGAGTTATTATTTAATGGTTAACTTAAGGTGGGTACTTAATACACATTTGGGTGGATTGGTAGGGGCACCCTAGGGATATACCATTCGACTTGCCCGGACACTTGGCGATATACCAGTGTTGTCCTAGGAGATCCCGGGTATATACCGTCTGATCATCCTATGGTTTGCCACCCAGGATCAAAAGGGATCATAAGATTATTCATGCTAGAAACTTCTGTGTGCAGCCACAAGCTATTATGGGCTCTAGCATAGTTGAGTATGTTGCATGACCTCTTCCAGTGGTAGGCTAGCAGATGCAGGGGGTCTAGGTTGGTACTGTCTACCCGGGGTTAGAATTAATGTTTCTGAAAATCTGTGTCTCAGTCATCCGTTTATCAAACACCATGTAGTGCGAGATATCCTATGGAGGAGATCGAGTCTTGTGGGGAAAAGTGCACAAACCTCTGCAAAGTGTACAAACTAGTCATGGTTAGCCGTGTCCCCGGTTATGGTCATCTTGAGTATCTGGTTCTTGGATTATCGTATGGATCCCATCACTCTAAATTAATTTGTTGGGATGCTAATTACTTTTAATTGGGATTGAGATGGGGGTACCATTCTCAATGTTTTTCAAAAAAACTTTGTATTTAAATAAAATATATTCCTTCGCAGTAGGGAAAAATTGGCTTTTCGCAAAAACATTATAACCATAGAGCCTCTACCAGCCATATATGCATGTAGTGATAGCCATTATTCGTCATTGCTCTATGGTGTGAATTTGCCAGTACATTCAATGTACTGACCCTTTGTGGCTGCAATGTCTCATGTTGTAGGAATCTTTGGGGTTATGATTTCTACACTCAACTTTGCCGTTGGTGTTGATGGGAGTCCACAACCTTGTTGTTACTTCCGCTATTTGAATTGAGGTAATAGTATTTACATTACTTTATACATGTGATTTACCTCTGTTATAAATCCTCGAGTACTGTGTGTGTCAGCATACCGATCTAGGGATGACACTTAAGCACAGAGACTTGACTGTCTGAGGTCGGGTCACTACAAATTGGTATCAGAGCACATGTTGACTGTAGGACGTGACCCCTAGAAACTGGCAAGCCTATAGGAATGATTTTTCTCTACAACTTTCTTTCAAAAAGATCTTTTACCTCTCTTCTCTTCTGAGCTTATTCAAATATTCCTTTCGAGTGACACCATACCCCTTTCCCTTTTTGACCACACGAAGATTCGATTGATGACACCACTCTGTAGGATCGAAAGTATGTCTAGAGGGGGGTGATTAGACTACTTGACCAAATAAAAACTTAACCTTTTCCCAATTTTAGTTCTTGGCAGATTTTAGCTATTTTAGGACAAGTCAAGCAATCATCACACAATTCAAGCAAGCATGCAAAGAGAATATTGGCAGCGGAAAGTAAAGCATGCAACTTGCAAGAATGTAAAGGGAAGGGTTTGGAGAATTCAAACGCAATTGGAGACACGGATGTTTTTCCCGTGGTTCGGATAGGTGGTGCTATCCTACATCCACGTTGATGGAGACTTCAACCCACAAAGGGTAACGGTTGCGAGAGTGCACACAGGGCTCCACCCACAAAGGGTAACGGTTGCGCGAGTCCACATAGGGCTCCACCCACGAAGGGTCCACGAAGAAGCAACCACCCACAAAGGGTCCACGAAGAAGCAACCTTGTCTATCCCACCATGGCCATCGCCCACACAGGACTTGCCTCACTAGCAGTAGATCTTCACGAAATAGGCAATCTCCTTGCCCTTACAAACTCCTTGGTTCAACTCCACAATCTTGTCGGAGGCTCCCAAGTGACACCTAGCCAATCTAGGAGACACCACTCTCCAAGAAGTAATAAATGGTGTGTAGGTAATGAACTCCTTGCTCTTGTGCTTCAAATGATAGTCTCAACAACACTCAACTCTCTCTCATAGGATTTGGATTTTGTGGAAAGAAGATTTGAGTGTAAAGCAACTTGGAGAGGCTAGAGATCAAGATTCATATGGTAGGAATGGAATATCTTGGTCTCAACACATGAGTAGGTGGTTCTCTCTCAAAACATATGAGTTGGAATGGTGTATGTGTTCTGATGGCTCTCTCTTCGAATGAAGAGGAGGTGGAGGGGTATATATAGCCTCCACACAAAATCCAACCATTACACACAGTTTTCCAATCTCGGTGGGACCGAATCAACAAACTCGGTCGGACCGAAAATGTAAACCTAGTGACCGTTAGAGATTTTCGGTGGGACTGACATGCAACTCGGTAGGACCGATATGGTTAGGGTTTGGGCATAACGTAATCTCGGTCAGACAGATTACACAAACTCGGTGAGACCGAATTTGGTAATTAGCTAACCAGAGAGTTGGTCAGGCAAATTCGGTGGGACCGATGTGCTCTTTCGGTGAGACTGAAAAGTTACAATGGGGAAACACTGAATTTACATTGCAATCTCGGTGGGACCGATTCGCTCTTTCGGTGAGACCAAAAAGTTACGAAAGGGAAACAGAGAGTTTGCAATCCCATCTCGGTGAGACCGAGATCCCTATCGTAGAACCGAATTGCTAGGGTTTGGCAGTGGCAAATGACAAGTGAAACTCGGTGGCGCCGGATAGGAAGAATCGGTAGGACCGAGTTTGGCTTAGGGTTTAGGTCATATGTGGATATGGGAAAGTAGTTGAGGGTTTTGGAGCATATCACTAAGCACATGAAGCAAGAGGCTCATTAAGCAACACCTCATCCCTCCTTGATAGTATTGGCTTCTCCTGAAGACTCAATGTGATCTTGGATCACTAAAATATAAAATGAAGAGTCTTGAGCTTTTGAGCTTGAGCCAATCCTTTGTCCTTAGCATTTTGAGGGTTCCACTTTCACATCCATGCCATGCCAATCATTGAGCTTTCCTGAAATAATCATCTTGGAATCGCATTAGCTCAATGAGCTATATGTTGTTATGAATTACCAAAACCACCTAGGGATAGTTGCACTTTCAATCTCCCCCTTTTTGGTAATTGATGACAACATATAGATCAAAGCGTCGACAAATGATAATAAGCATGAAATATATCGTCGCTTTGAGAAGGATGTGATAAGTAAGAGCTCCCCCTAAATTTGTGCATATTTAAAATTTGCTTTGGACTGCAAATGCACAAGGAGTTAGAGTCATGGGTTACTCTTCCATGTCACATACATCTTGGTGGAGCGCTTAAATGATAAGAATGAAATACATGCACTCATCACCAAGAATAATGAATGATCACATAAGATAGATAAGATAATAACATTAATCAAACATTAAGTGTAGCTAATGATCAAACACATGATCATCAAAGTCTCACAAGCATAGTATCTCAAGCACTCAAAAGCAAACAAGTTCGAAAAAACCACCAAATAAAGCAAGAGAGAAAACCAACACTCTCTCTCTCTCGAAGCCTATGATCTATACATTTTTCTCCCCCTTTGGCAACAAGTTACCAAAAAGTTCCTAGAAAATGCATAGTGCTAGATCGATGCCCAGTCTTGATCTTCAGGTGGTGGTGGAGTCCGGATCACTCGAAGGACGAAGGCTTCTGTAGATGCTGAAGTAGACGCTGGAGTTGGAGCTGAAGTAGATGCTGGAGCAGGTTGGGCTGGTGCTACGGCTGGAGCTGAGGGAGTTGCTCTTGTGTCAGGAACTGGCACTGCAGACGACGTCGGTCCTCGTGGCACTCTGGCAAAGGCATCAGTGGTTGTCTTCCCTTTCCTCTCCTGCATATCGTCTTGAAGCTGCTCGACTGCAGTCTGAATTTCTGTCACCTTGACATCCAAGTCATAGAACTTTTGTTCCATGATTCTCTCTAGGCTTGCCTGGTTTTGAGTTAGGGTGGCTAGTCCTTTATCAATCCGCAGGGTGGATGCAATCAGGTAACCAAGCTGCTCTTGTTTGGTTTTAAAGAAATACTCAGATGCCTCCTCTTGAGTTGGCATCTTGGCAGCTTTCTCCTTCCTTGCCTTCTCCTTCTTTGCTTGTGCTTGAACTGATGATGGCTCATTCTCAGTCATTACAACTTGATTGTCCTCAAAATCTGGACGGATGGGCAGGTGTTCCTTGTCCAATAAATATATGCCCGTGCCCATCTTGGAGTTGATGAGCTCCTGAATTTGAGGTGCATATCCACAGCTCCTCTTCTGATCTGCTGCAGTCCTCTTGATAGTCTCTACTATGAGGCTCATGACCTTGAATTTCTGTGGCACATCAAATACATGTAGCAAGTTGATTGCATGGCCTCTGATCATCTTGTGATCTCCAGACTTGGGCAATAAGGTGTGCCTCAATATCCAATTGATGGTTGGCCGCCCTGACAGAAGATAATGCACTGAGCCAAATTTGAAAGTGTCAAGAGCTTCATTGGGAATTTCCTTGTACATGTTGGACATTGAGTTATGATCCATTTTCTTCTTGGCATAGATATCCAAGTCATCTGCTTGCTCCTCTGGGGCATTGATCAACTTTTCCCATTCCTCAACAGTTGATTGGTACCTCGTACCCTCAGACATCCATGTGATCCTCCCATCTGGATAAAAGTGTGCCGTGGAGTATAATTGCATGATGAGCTCTTCGTTCCACTTTGTGAGCTTCTGCCCAACAAAGTCAGCAACTCCACAAGCACTAAAGCTGTCATACACTCCAGGGTAGTGTTCCTCATTTTCCTTCATGTACTCCCAATCGACCCATCTCATGTCACAGACTATTGGCTTCTTGTCTAGTAGCACTGTCTCATAAAAATCTTGCTGCTCCATGGTGTGAAACCTGTAATCCACGGCAGTCCTTCTCCTTGAAGCATACGGATCTGCTTCTCTCCACTTCCTCAGCCCTGAGTCTCTCCTGAGCTTCATATCCTCAGCCACAAGATGAGCATCGTTGTGGTCTGGGATCTTGGGCTTGAACTTTCTCAGAATTTGCTCTTCATCCTCTTCTTCAGCAACAGTCTCAGGCACTAGGGCCTTGTTCTTCTCAGCTGCAGGAATGCTCCTTGTATTCCTCTTTGGTGCAGACTTGGGCTTGGAGGCAGCTTTGGGTGCTTCTTTGGGCTTAGATGCAGCAGCCCCTGTCCTGATAGCATCACCCATAAGCTTAGGTGCTTTAGGCGCTGGTGCAGCAACCTCTTCTTCCTCTTCCTCTTCCATAATGGAAGCCTTTCCAAGCACTCTGGCTATGGTCTTCTTGACCCTTTCCTTCCTCTTCTTGCCTTCTGCAGCAACTGGCTCTTTGGGTGCAGGCTTTTCAGTTGAAGCTCTAGCCTTTGACATAGGCTGCCTGCCTGCTGGCCTTTTGATCTTTAGACCTGGCTTTGTGCCTTGAGCTGGCTCAACTCTCCTTGATGTGGCCTCTTCTTCTGCCACATAATCTTCATCTTCAGAATCAGAAGTTCTCTTCTTCCTTTGTCTAGTGGCAGCTTTTGGCAGATTGCTTGGGGTACTTCTGCTGCCATCATCTGAAGAGCTGGAGGGGCTAGTGCCCTCACTCATCTGCACTTGCTCTTCTGACATGTTTTGGCTATCACTCTGATCAGACATGCTGCAAACTCTGACTGCTGACCCTGTTAATAGTTTATAGATGAGGTAGAGTGGATGAGCATCACAAAATGCAGAGATTTTTGCAAAAAGAATGATCCAAAAACTTAGTTTTAGTTTCCCACTGAAATCATCTCGGATCTACCGATTTTCAAACTCGGTGATACCGAAGCAGTTGTGGAACCTAAACTAGTGAACTCGATTGGACCGAGTCACAGTTCGGTGGCACCGAGACTGCTAGGGTTTCACAGAATTCCAAAATCGGTCACACCGATAAGTAATTCTCGGTCAGACCGAGTCTCACTTGTGCAATGGCATAAGCCAAATCGGTGGGACCGAGTTTTTCAACTCGGTGGGTCCGAGATGGTTTCGGAGGAAACCTAACCCTAAAATTTTCGAATTAAACCTAATCTACGAGCGTATTGACTGGATAGGAGTGTTTCAATCGTGGCAAGAATCATGATGATCACAATGTGCTAAGAATCGGATTGGGGAATAGCACAAAGATCGAGTCCATACCCTAGTTCGGCGGAGACTCGCTACAGTGGCAACGGCGGGGCATTCCCGTTGACGGTGATGGAGACCAGCGACTGGAGGCGGCTGGCGGCGAGGTGACGATCCGGAGACCACGTTGGCAGAGGAGGCTATTGTGCGGGCGAAGGGGTTTGGAGAAATTTCCAAATTTTGCCCGTGACTATATATAGCCCGACCCTGTCGGTGTGACCGAGTGGAACAACTCGGTGGCACCGAGATTCATAACTGCAAGCAGTTATTGAAACTCGGTGTGACCGTAAGGTTCAAATCGGTTGCACCGAGATCGAAAACCTAGATCAACTTAGTGATCTCGGTAGGACCGAAAGTAGGGTATCGGTCAGACCGAGAATCATAAAGAGGTTTTGGAAGTTTAAGTCTATGACGAATCGGGGACTCCGAGCACTCCTCACACAGAGTGGTTCGAATCTGACTTGATCAAATTTTGTGATGCAGCATGAATAGAGTTTGAGACGAGAAAGCATAGATAGCTAGAGGAGGTTCTTAGGCATTCTTGTCCATCCACTTGGCAAAAGAAAATAAAACCAAACAATCAAAACAACAAGTGGATGTCCTTGAATGAGTAAAATATGCAACCAGCATGCTCACACAATAAGATGGCAAATGAAATATGTGACAAGGCATGCATAACCAATTCTAGCATCTATCAAGCAATTTGCGATGACTAGGTCATCTATATATATGAGTATATTGACTTAGGAGTCAAGTGAGAACACTTGATCATAGGTCATACTCATCGTTTAAGCTCAAGTGGGGTTACCACTTTTACATAAAGCATTGTTGTGTTCACATCTTTAGAGTTGCTTTAGCTCAAGTCTTAGAGTAAAGCTCCCCCTAGATGTGATACCCCCCTAAGAGGGATGAACTAACCTTGGGTTTTGTCCATGATGACTTCGTGTAGATGTTGAAGATGTGGATGCTCAATGTTGATGTAGATCACTTGGAGCTATCCATTTGAGTGAACTGCACTTTCAATACCTACATGGGTTAGTCCCACAAGGAACAAACAAGGATATCCATAGACATAGAGTGATGCACACACAAGATGATGTCCATGAAAACTTTTAGGTTACCTTGTCCCTTGTCTTACCAACAAGAGGGTTTTTGACTCCTTGAACCAGTGCAAGATGTGGAAGTTGATTGCACTTGTTCTTGCCAAAATGATAAGAGTGATGTATGTTGGCGGAGTCACCCTCAAGAACTCTCTAGTTCTTCTTCTTTTGGATCCACACCATCTTGATGGGAATCCTTGAAGTTGTAGTCATACTTGATGAAGTGGAACTTGAAGTAGTCTTGGGAATCCACTTGACTAAGGTCTTAGGAGCTTCTTCAAATGCGTCAATTTCCTCTTGAAGCTTGTCCTTGCCTTTTTGCTTGTAGTCTTGTGGTGGAAGATCATCTTGAGCTTGTGTGCCCTTAAAATAAGTATCATACTTCTCTTGTTGAGGAACAAACTTTGTCTTGGGGTACTGATCTTCTTCCCACTCAACTCCATTGGCATTGAACTTTCGTTCAAAACCAACACCTTGATTCTTCCAGTGCATTCCTTGCTTGCGCACAATTTCCTCGAATTGCGTACTCCCGACAAGGCTTTTGTACACTCCTTTCTCTATAATTCCCTTCAATAAGCTATTTTCTTGCTCAAGTGTAACTTGGCTAAGAGAATCATTAGTGGAATCAAGAGAACTACTAGAAGCAACAATATTGGATTTAGCATGATCATTGTTACTACTAGAGGAAGAATCTTTCTTGTTCTTGTTACTAGACTTGACTTGAGGCATGTAAGTGGATAAGAGTAAACGCTTCACAATGTGAGAAGAACTTTTCTTGCGGAGATCATCATTGATTGCTTTTAAGAACTCATGCTCTTGCTCAAGATTGAGCTTTTCAAAGCGTAATTTGTCATGAGCTCTTAAAAGTTCTCGATGATCTTAAAAGATAGTTTCATGGGCTAACTTAAGAGTGTTTAGTTCTTTAGTTAGGGCCTCAATCTTCTCATTATCATTGTCATTCGTTTTATCTTGATTAGCATGTTTGATTGACGTTTCATCATAGTATTCATCACTAGAGTTGTCAACAAGCAAATCATCACCTAACAAGTCATCTTCATCACTATTGAAATCAACATACTCGGGGTGTGTTACCTTAGGACCTTTGGCCATGAAGCATCTTCCAATTCCTTCATTTGGTGAGTCAAATATGTCGTAGGAGTTGGTTGACACAAGTGCTAGACCGGCAACACCTTCAACTTGAGTATCTTCGTAGTCGGAGTGATAACTTCTCTCGGAGTGGCTGTCGGAGTCGGAGCCGGATACCCATTCACCAACATGAGCTTGATGTCTTCGTCTTGTGTAGCTCCTTGATGATTTTTCCTTTCTTTCCGAATCCTTGCTTCTCCGTGAGTATCTTCGTTCATAACGATCATCTCTACTCCTTCTCTCTCTTGGTGGTGATTCTTTGCTTCTTCTTTTTGGAGAATCTTCTCTTCTCTTGTAGGGAGCCGTACACTCATTGGAATAGTGTCCGGGTCTTCCACAACTGTAGCAGTTTCGCTCTCGACTAGAAGATCTTTTGTCATTGTAGGACCTTGACTTGAAGCTTCTATCTTTGCTTCTACTCTTGTAGAACTTGTTGAAGTTCTTCACCATTAAGCTCAATTCTTCATTGAAGTCTTGTTTCTCACTTGATGATGTAGGGGCTTCACATGAGGCTTTATAGGCACCACTTGATTTGTTGTGAAGTTCGTCTTTATCCTTAAGTGACATCTCATGAGCAACAATTCTTCCAATCACCTCCGTTGGCTTGAGATATTTGTAATTGGGCATCATTTGGATCAATGTGCACACGGTATCATATTTTCCATCCAAGGCTCTTAGAATCTTCTTGATGATGAATCTATCGGTCATCTCTTCACTTCCTAAGCCGGCAATCTCATTTGTGATGAGAGCAAGCCTAGACTACATTTCAGCGACACCTTCACCATCCTTCATCTTGAACTTGTCAAGTTGGCTTTGAAGCACATCCAACTTGGATTCCTTGACGGAGTCGGTACCTTCGTGCATATCAATCAAAATGTCCCAAATTTCCTTCTCATTCTCAAGACGGCTGATTTTGTTGAATTCTTCGGGGCACAATCCGTTGAAGAGAATATCACAAGCTTGAGCATTGTATTACAACATCTTCAACTCATCCGTGGTAGCTTCACGGTTTGGTACTGTGGCACCCCAAAATTTTGGCCTTGTTTTAATGGAATAAAATTTTGCCAGGATTTAAAACTTTGAATTTTTGAGCTCCATTTTGTTTTTTTAGATCATTTCCTTCCCTGTTATGATGAGTTTTTTTTCCCAAAGAGAAAACTTTTCAAAAATGTTGTTGGACTTGTTTAACCTCTCAAGAAAAACTTTCCTTTTACCAGTATAACTAATTAACTAATTTAGTTGCTTGATCATTGTTTTCTTGAAAAATGGATTTTTAAGGTTAAATGGCCTTATTTGAACTACAACCATTTGATAAATTCACTTAAAATTCCCACAAAAATTTGGAGATGTCATGTGATATTTTTAAATCACTTTTATGCTAAAATATATTTCATACATGAAATATTTTGAGCTCTACACTCAATTTTTCTTCTCTGGTCCAGAGTGCATTTTACACTGCAACCTATTTAAATATTTCTTTAAAACATCTACCAAAATTAAGGGAGGTCAGTAGGAGCCTATTATTCCACTTTGTGCAAAAACCTATTTATGTCCTTTGAAAATTTTGAGTGAATCAACCTCATCTTCATTCTGGACCAACTTGATGGTTTGTACAGCAACCATGTTTTTACTTGCTCTTTAACACTTGATCATTTCTCCTACTTGTAGTCCCCCATGTTAAACCCTTAAGTCCAGGAGCATGCACCTTTTGGATCATTTTTGGTGCATGAAAAAATGTCATCTATTTCCTGTCCAGAATTGAAGTTTTGTAAAACTTGCACTAACAAGTTTCTGCTTTTGGCCAAATAACCTCACCACTCTCTCTTTCATCCACAGAGACACTGATCTGGAGATTTTGGCCACTCCAAGAAATGCCTAAGTGCCCTTGGCATTTTGTCAAACACCTGGTGTGCATGGCCAGTTTTGACATGATTTTGTCTTTGCAATGTGACCTTGCACCTCGGATCATACTAGCATGTCCACTAGGATTCCAGTTGCTCCTAACCTGGGTCTGTTAATTGCCAGCCTCAACCGCGACCTCTAGCATTCTCTGGCATTTCGTCGAGCACAAGTGCATGCACTGGACGCGCCCAGAGCGCGCATATTGCTGCCACGCGGCCGAGCCGACACGCTGGCCCCCACGACTTTGGCCCGCTCTGCAGAACCTCGCCGCGCGCTCCCCTTCTCTCAGCTACGCGCCAAGCCGCCCCTCGCCGCGCCCGGCAGGCCAAGCACTAGCCGCCGCCGCTGCCCGATAGCCCTGCGCCGTGCAGCGCTGCCCAAGCCACCCCGACTCGCCACCTGCCCCTGTGAGCAGTGCGTGCTCATCCGCAGCTTCGTCCCCTAGCGCTCGTCGCCGCCACGTCGCCCTAGCCACAGAGAGGCGGTTCGCCGGAAAGCTTATCCACGGCCGCCGCGGAACCGACCTCGTCGCGCTATACAAGGGAACCCAAGCTTCCCCGAGCACGAAGGCAACCTCAGACCAACCCTATGGCACTCCCCTAGCTCGCATTCGACCCGGGGAGGCCTTCTTCCTCATCTCTGGCAACTCCTGCCGCCGCCACCGCCCCGGCCAATCCGGCACCTCCAGTATCTCTCCCTCTCCGTTCTCTCCACCAAGAACATCCTCATCCTCCCGTGAGCCTTTTCCCCTACTTGATTTTGATCGGGAGCCAACGCCGCCACAAAGTCACTTCGCCATCGAAGCCTTCTTCCGCCGCGGAGCTCGCCGCCGGCAGCTCACTCCGTCCCCGCCGACCCAACGACTACCGGGAGGACCGCCCCAGCCTTACGGATCCATCCCCACCCTCGGGGCCCCGCGAGGAGCAGCCAAACGCCGGCGACGATCGCCGGAGCCCCGCTCCGCTCGGGTAAAGGAGGGAGACGACGCGCGGCGACTGGTCAAACCTGACCAGTGGGCCAGGCAGGCCCACTGTCAGTGACACCCCGCACCGTCCACATGGTTAAGTGGAGGCGTAAAGCCTCAAGTACGCCTCCTCTGTACCGAAAGCGTAATCTCGTCTGAAACGTTTTCTTTTCTGTTTTAATTTAAATAACAAATTTGACCAAATCTTTGACTGGCTATAACTTTTTTAATATAACTCCAAATGAGTTGATTCCTTTTCCTACCTTCCTCAAATTTGATCTAGTTTATTTTAAGATTTATTTGAAAAAAATTCAAACAACTTTTTGGTTCTATTTTTGAAATGTGTGTTAATTCAAATATATTCTTAAATAGGATTTTGGGAGAGAGAAGAAACTTTCAAAAGTTTTGGAGTGCACCCTGCCTTTCCACACATTGAAGGCAAGCATTCTGAACCCCGGCATAATATTTTTGGTGTGATCGTTGATACCTTTATAACACCACCGCATTTCGAAGGACTTGTTATTTCATGTGATATGATCATATGCATGGGTGCATGTTGTTGATTTCCATGCTGTTGGAAATGGACACACTTGTGATGATAATCACCCTCATATGCCTCGCATGCATACCGGCAGGAACCCGGGAAAACCTCTGCCTTGGGTAGGCATGAGTTTGTCGCCGGTCTCCGTAGGGACGGTTATGTCTGGTATGGCATGGTAAGGTGATATGAGCGTTGACTTTGTTGGATGAAATATATGCGTCATGCTAATCATGCAGGGAATACTTGAACCTCCTGAGTCGACCGTAGATCGAGTCTTGTTCCAGTAACCCCCATACTTGTTTCGTACTACCACTCGTCTCTACAGCAAGTAGAGTACGGTTCAGTAAGTTGTCAACCTCTTTCCAGCACACACCGTACAGAGAGGCCATGGTGGAAGATACCGGTTGTAGCTGGTAGGCAGGCCACCTGGTCCGGGGGCATGGGTGTTTCCGGTTGGGACCGAGAGGGGAGGCCACCCCTTAGAGCGCGCGATATAAATTTGATCCCATGCTACGCGAGGTTGTAGCCTCCCCACTTAGAGTTTGCTTAACAGGTGTCGTGGGTGATTCCAGACACGTGTGAGATAAGCTGGTGTGTGCAAATTAGGTGTGTTTTCAACAAAAATACCATAGACGGAATTAGTCCTGCTGGACTAGAGAAATCCGTTACTCGTGGGTAAAGAGTACACCCTCTGCAGAGAATAAACCTATTCGAATAGCCGTGTCCATGGTTAAGGATTACAGTCTGGGATGGGTCAGGTGTCGGTCTTAGTGTCGGTCTTCGGAGGTGAAACTGTTAACCAGAAATGGAATTACTACTCGTGACTTGTGATATCTATGATGATTATTATTATTGTTGACTAACCCATGATATTATGGTTATTATCGAGTATCTCTGGGATGGTTCTACCTCCAGGGATATTCATTATGATTGTTTCTTTTAAAGCCCTTTATGTGGCGTCGCTCAGACACCCGACTATGGCATTTCTTTTAAAGCCCTTTATGTGGCGTCGCTCAGACGCCCGACTGTGGCATTTCTTTTAAAGCCCTCTATGTGGCGTCGCTCAGACGCCCAACTGTGGCATTTCTTTTAAAGCCCTTTATGTGGCGTCGCCCAGACGCCCGACTGTGGCATTTCTTTTAAAGCCCTTTATGTGGCGTCGCTCAGACGCCCGACTGTGGCATTGCTTGTTATTTATTTCATAAATTTTAATACTGCTATGTATTGCATTTTTTTATAAATAACTGCCTGCACGCATCAGTATTTTATTTACTATTTTTGACTGACGTCATGAGCATAAAAATATTTTTAGCACATCATGGTTATATTATACCTGTGTTCATAATGTTTGCGAGTACATTCAAAGTACTCACTGGCTTGTCCCTGGCTATTGTCTTGGCCAGATTTTGCTCGCACGGAGATGAGCGACGCGATGCCAGCCCCGGAACCCACTCAATGGAGATAGCATCCTCGCGAAGATAGGAATTAACCTGGTCAGCTGTTCCCGTGGGAAATGGAGTCCCATAGACACTGATGTTTCACAACCCGCTTCCGCCATCAACCACTAGAAACCATTTGTTGTACTTACAGGCCAGAATGGTCTTGTACTACATATTTTGTATTTTTGCTTGGAATTTCTATATCAAGTTGGAGCCTCATCAGCTAACAGTAATCCTGGGGCTGATGAGCACGACGGTCTTTTCTGGAAATTTACTACCCGGAAAACCCGGTCGTGACAGACTTGGTATCAGAGCCAGGCTGACCATTGGCTAATCCTATCTTAGCCAGGTCAATAAGCTTAGGCAAACCAACCCACCAGACCATAACCAAACCCCAGCCAAGCTTCTCGTGCAAGATAGCCACACAGTGACCCAACACTTTTGGCAGTCGGTGATTCCGTCCTCTTTTCCCTATAAAAAAGGGGTGCGCTAACACCAAACCAGCACACACAGCCGCTACCCCAAACCGAGCCACAATGCCTGGACCTATAGTGCACAACGAAACCACAGCAACCAACCTTGGAGGTTTTGTGACCATCCTCGCAAACCTCACCCGTCGTGCCTACGCATTAGAGGAGCCACCAGAATATGTTGTGTATCAAGGACCCATGAGCGGTGAAGACCGCCAATTCTGGGCCACTGTGCACATTTACGGTAGGAGTCTAGCACCCGAGCGTCCCTACCGGTTCACCGGAAGAACAACATCCTTTGAGCCACAAGCCATCCAGCTAGCCACTCGAGAGGCTATAGTTCATCTCAGGCACTTGTCGCCCAGAGTTAACTGTCGCTCGTTCCACTACTATCCCAGACGTGAAGGGTATGGTAGACCACCCCAAGTTGCCAATGGAGATCACGAGACGGACCCCGCATTATTGCACCTAGTGCGCTATGTAAGTGCACTAGAGGCACTGTTCGACCAGATCACAATTGATCTAATCGCAGCTTGTGGAGAGCTGGTTCGTCGAGCCCCGGCGAGAGAAGAAAACGAGCCCAACACCGACAACCCAGTCGTGCTGTTTGGACAACCGATCGAGACCCCGAGATCTGCCCCAGCCATCGGCCAAGGTGCTGCGATAACCCCAGAAGTGCTTCGTCGCATTTTGGGAGCACACTCCAACGGGGTTGTGGCCAACACTCCCCGCGATGGTCATCATCACTACCCCGACCCTGCAGTTCCTCCACCATCTCCGACTAATCCCGGCAGAGAGACACGTGGAGAAGCCTCGACATCCACCAGGCACGCCCGTTTAGACATAAACGAGGTAGACTAAGCCGTATGAGTAGCACCAAGTTCCAATGTATCCTCGTTTTGTAATCATGCGACCGCGTATATTAACGCAGCCTGTCTTTGTGCCTCTGTTTTAATAATAGCCTTGCATATTTGGTCAGCGCATAGCTGCATATTTTTCCGGGCACAACTACCAAAACCAACCCGACGACATCCACAGTAACGCGTCTTTTTATGAGATATGTGTATCTCTGACACTGACCCGACCTTTGGAGCTAAGCTGGCAAATTTTTACCTTTCACCATGGTAAAACGATCCGGCTCCATGGCTATATAAAGGCCACCTTGTGACCTTACCCAGCAACCCTCACTTTGTGCACAACACTCACGCTCTTTCCTGTCATGCCGAACCTCAGCATTCATCTGAGAACCCCAAATGCAACTCCAGGTAGCTTTGTCAAAATATTGTGGGATTTTACCCGCAGTACCATGGGTTCTACCCAGCCACCCCAGTACGAGCTGTTCAAATCGAGGATCACCCCATCCACCTCGGAATATTGGGCAGCAGTACACATTCCTCCTGTAGACCCCAACCAAGATCCAACAGAAGTTTCCTTCGTGGGGAAATCTATGCCAACCCCACACTTGGCCATAGAAGCTGCTGCGAAAGAAGCGATTGCTCGTCTTCGATCCGCAGTACCCTATGCCCGCGAACGAGGATATTATTACTTCCCGAGTCGTGCAGCACCCGGAGAAGTTACATCTTTTCCCGGTGGACGTATTGAGAGAGACCCAGTTCTGGCCAACCTTATCCAGTACAACATTGCTCAAGAGCATTTAAACCAGCAAGTGATGGATTACCTCCAGAGCCTCACAGATTTAAATCCTCAGATTGCCATCGGCAGACCACTGAGACCCGACACGGAGAGACGCATACATCGACTGGTCAATCCACTACCTCCAATTGAAGAAGAATGTATCCCTTTACCAGAGACATTTTATCAGGACCCCGCCCAGTTACCATTTTCATTTTAGACGTCACTACTGTATTTGTTCTTTGCAGCATTTATTTATGTGTGTGACTTATGCATAATACCCTGAGTTTGTACGACGAGTCAATTATTTGGCTTCTGCTAATGTGTGTAGTTTTTGTTGTAGTTTATGCTCCTTTAAATTAAATGTTTTTCCCTCGCAAGAACCCTGGAGTGAGATTTCTTTTCCCTGAATTGCTACATCTACACTTTCTCACGACATGGATTATTTAATTTCACTCAGCACCACGAGCAGACTCACAACCATAATCATTCGGACACATACACTGTTTGCAAAACTTTGCAACGGTGTTACATCCAGCTAATCACCCCCCCTAACAACAGTTAACACCCGACACACTCCATCTACTCCTCATGATCACCACCACCGCGGAGAGCCAACACCCGAGCTGCAGCGTCGTGATACTCGTCGAAGATCATCGCGCACAGGAGCACAGAGAGCCCCAGCAGCGTCGCCAGCCCTCCGCATATCAGGATCACAAACCAGTCCGGCATCGCCTCCGCCATTAGAGCCTCGACCGAGCTTCTGTAAGCAGTAACGGAGAAAGAAGGAGGAGAAGTGAGGCCAGGTGTGAGGAGGAAGAGAGAGGCACCCCGGCCGTTTTTATAGCTCGAGCTCGGTGTACGGTGGGCGAAGTCCACCAACGCCGCTCGTCGCCGATCGCCGGTGTTCGGAGTCGAATCCGCGAGCAGTGCCGACAGCGCACTGGCCCGCGAGGTGAGTGCACGCTGCACCAGCAGCTAGCACGCCGCGCACTACCACGGTACGGCCTAGATGCCCTACACACTAGGCATCGCCGGTGGAGAAAGCGTGCGGGAGAGAGGAGGAAGAAAGGGCCAGAGGGAGAAGAAGAGGAGACTGACAGTGGACCCCGGGTCCACCTGTCGGCCAGAGAGAGCAATGTGCTCTCGGGTACGACCGGCGTATATCTAAATTTAGGAGTTATCCTAAATTTATATCCAGCGTAGAAATCACCCGTTTTTGTCCCGAACCGTAGACTTTTCCGCGCAGCCCCAGTTTTTCACACTGTGGTTTTTCACCACTTATTGCCCTCTCACTGTAGCCACATCGTCATTGCGTAATTATTTTCTTAACACCGCTTTTAGCAAATCTCGAGGGCGAGATTTTTTTTAAGGGGGTTAGTATTGTGACACCCCAAAATTTTGGCCTTGTTTTAATGGAATAAAATTTTGCCAGGATTTAAAACTTTGAATTTTTGAGCTCCATTTTGTTTTTTTAGATCATTTCCTTCCCTGTTATGATGAGTTTTTTTTCCCAAAGAGAAAACTTTTCAAAAATGTTGTTGGACTTGTTTAACCTCTCAAGAAAAACTTTCCTTTTACCAGTATAACTAATTAACTAATTTAGTTGCTTGATCATTGTTTTCTTGAAAAATGGATTTTTAAGGTTAAATGGCCTTATTTGAACTACAACCATTTGATAAATTCACTTAAAATTCCCACAAAAATTTGGAGATGTCATGTGATATTTTTAAATCACTTTTATGCTAAAATATATTTCATACATGAAATATTTTGAGCTCTACACTCAATTTTTCTTCTTTGGTCCAGAGTGCATTTTACACTGCAACCTATTTAAATATTTCTTTAAAACTTCTACCAAAATTAAGGGAGGTCAGTAGGAGCCTATTATTCCACTTTGTGCAAAAACCTATTTATGTCCTTTGAAATTTTTGAGTGAATCAACCTCATCTTCATTCTGGACCAACTTGATGGTTTGTACAGCAACCATGTTTTTACTTGCTCTTTAACCCTTGATCATTTCTCCTACTTGTAGTCCCCCATGTTAAACCCTTAAGTCCAGGAGCATGCACCTCTTGGATCATTTTTGGTGCATGAAATAATGTCATCTATTTCCTGTCCAGAATTGAAGTTTTGTAAAACTTGCACTAACAAGTTTCTGGTTTTGGCCAAATAACCTCACCACTCTCTCTTTCATCCACAGAGACACTGATCTGGAGATTTTGGCCACTCCAAGAAATGCCTAAGTGCCCCTGGCATTTTGTCAAACACCTGGTGTGCATGGCCAGTTTTGACATGATTTTGTCTTTGCATTGTGACCTTGCACCTCGGATCATACTAGCATGTCCACTAGGATTCCAGTTGCTCCTAACCTGGGTCTGTTAATTGCCAACCTCAACCGCGACCTCTAGCATGCTCTGGCATTTCGTCGAGCACACTCAGTGCGTGCACTGGACGCGCCCAGAGCGCGCATATTGCAGCCACGCGGCCGAGCCGACACGCTGGCCCCCACGACTTTGGCCCGCTCTGCAGAACCTCGCCACGCGCTCCCCTTCTCTCAGCTACGCGCCAAGCCGCCCCTCGCCGCGCCCGGCAGGCCAAGCACTAGCCGCCGCCGCCGCCCGACAGCCCTGCGCCGTGCAGCGCTGCCCAAGCCACCCCGACTCGCCACCTGCCCCTGTGAGCAGTGCGTGCTCATCCGGCAGGCCAAGCACTAGCCACGGCCGCCGCGGAACCGACCTCGTCGCGCTATAAAAGGGACCCCAAGCTTCCCCGAGCACGAAGGCAACCTCAGACCAACCCTATGGCACTCCCCTAGCTCGCATTCGACCCGGGGAGGCCTCCTTCCTCATCTCCGGCAACACCTCCCGCCGCCACCGCCCCGGCCAATCCGGCACCTCCAGTATCTCTCCCTCTCCGTTCTCTCCACCAAGAACATCCTCATCCTCCCGTGAGCCTTTTCCCCTACTTGATTTTGATCGGGAGCCAACACCGCCACAAAGTCACTTCGCCACCGAAGCCTTCCTCCGCCGCGGAGCTCGCCGCCGGCAGCTCACTCCGTCCCCGCCGACCCAACGACTACCGGGAGGACCGCCCCAGCCTTACGGATCCATCCCCACCCTCGGGGGCCCGCGAGGAGCAGCCAAACGCCGGCGACGATCGCCGGAGCCCAGCTCTGCTCGGGCAAAGGAGGGAGACGACGCACGACGACTGGTCAAACCTGACCAGTGGGCCAGGCAGGCCCACTGTCAGTGACACCCCGCACCGTCCACGTGGTTAAGTGGAGGCGTAAAGCCTCAAGTACGCCTCCTCTGTACCGAAAGCGTAATCTCGTCTGAAACGTTTTCTTTTCTGTTTTAATTTAAATAACAAATTTGACCAAATCTTTGACTGGCTATAACTTTTTAAATATAACTCCAAATGAGTTGATTCTTTTTCCTACCTTCCTCAAATTTGATCTAGTTTATTTTAAGATTTATTTGAAAAAATTTCAAACAACTTTTTGGTTCTGTTTTTGAAATGTGTGTTAATTCAAATATATTCTTAAATAGGATTTTGGGAGAGAGAAGAAACTTTCAAAAGTTTTGGAGTGCACCCTGCCTTTCCACACATTGAAGGCAAGCATTCTGAACACCGGCATAATATTTTTGGTGTGATCATTGATACCTTTATAACACCACCGCATTTCGAAGGACTTGTTATTTCATGTGATATGATCATATGCATGGGCACACTTGTGATGATAATCACCCTCATATGCCTCGCATGCATACCGGCAGGAACCCGGGAAAACCTCTGCCTTGGGTAGGCATGAGTTTGTCGCCGGTCTCCGTCGGGACGGTTATGTCTGGTATGGCCTGGTAAGGTGATATGAGCGGTGACTTTGTTGGATGAAATATATGCCTCATGCTAATCATGCAGGGAATACTTGAACCTCCTGAGTCGACCGTAGATCGAGTCTTGTTCCAGTAACCCCCATACTTGTTTCGTACAACCACTCGTCTCTACAGCAAGTAGAGTACGGTTCAGTAAGTTGTCAACCTCTTTCCAGCACACACCGTACAGAGAGGCCATGGTGGAAGATACCGGTTGTAGCTGGTAGGCAGGCCACCTGGTCCGGGGGCATGGGTGTTTCCAGTTGGGACCGAGAGGGGAGGCCACCCCTTAGAGCGCGCGATATAAATTTGATCCCATGCTACGCGAGGTTGTAGCCTCCCCACTTAGAGTTTGCTTAACAGGTGTCGTGGGTGATTCCAGACACGTGTGAGATAAGCTGGTGTGTGCAAGTTAGGTGTGTTTTCAACAAAAAGACCGTAGACGGAATTAGTCCTGCTGGACTAGAGAAATCCGTTACTCGTGGGTAAAGAGTACACCCTCTGCAGAGAATAAACCTATTCGAATAGCCGTGTCCATGGTTAAGGATTACAGTCTGGGATGGGTCAGGTGTCGGTCTTAGTGTCGGTCTTCGGAGGTGAAACTGTTAACCAGAAATGGAATTACTACTCGTGACTCCCTCAACAACAACAAAAACAAATCAATTCCCACCAAAGAAAGAGTAATATCCCTTTTTATATGATTACAGATGCCATGATCTCAAATTTCAATTTTTGAATCCATGTCATGTTGAATTCGAATATATCGTTAGGTGACCTTGCGGTTAATAATTGTTGTAGTTGTACATTTTGATCTTCCATCATATATGAACATTTTACTCCACCATGTGAACATATATATTGTCATCTATCATATGGACTAAATTTGAATCAATTTTCCTTATTTGAATATGATTGTTGTCATGTTATACAATAATTAAAATATTATCTTGATAACAAAAAACATACATATAGCAGTAATCATATTTCACTATGAACTACATGTACCGTACGCTCTCCAATTCAAATATTTGTATCCATTTTATGTTGAATTCAAATCATAGTACATTATTGGTCTAGGTAGCGAGATGTTTGGGATAATCTAAACCCTGTTTTCATACAGATAATTTTTGGCTGAATTGGGACAAGTTTTGGTATAAGCCTCTTGCAAAACCAGAGATTCTCTCAACAAGCCTCGTGGTTCCGAGAGGGAACGTGTCACCTTTGTGTGCAAAATGATATACGCTGCCTCCCCCCTGATTTTATTTACAGAGGCAACATAGAACTATATGAGTGCCCTGTTAAATTTTGGAATTATTTCGGGTTCATTTGGCCTTTTTATACATTAATTGAGTTTCTGTACTTTTAATGTGCATAATCTAAATATGAATTGCATGCACATGCTCCGGTGCACCAAAGTGGGTTGAAAAATCACATATGTGTCCTTGGTTGAATTTCTAGGTCCCATGGAAGAAATGAGAATGAAATTCAAACATCTAGGCGTCATGACTCGGCCGAGAACATCGAGTAACTTTGATTTTAAATTCATGTAAATCCAAAACTCGCCTGGAAATCATGAAACTTGGCATGGTGTCATGTCATGGCACTAACATGTTGTGGTAAAAAATTGGGCCGATTTGGAAGCTCGTGGTTCTAAGAGGGAACCTGCCACCTTTGAGTGTGAAACGATATACGCTGCTCCCCTTGAGTTTCTTAACAAAGGCAACATAGAACTACATTAGTGCCGTGTTAAATTTTGGAATTATTCCGGGTTCGTTTGCCATTTTTATACATTAATTGAGTTTCTGGTCATTTAATGTGCATAAGTCAAATTTGAACTACAAGCACATGCTCTCGTGCACCAAAGTTGGTTGAAAAATCACATTTGTGTCCTCGGGTGAATTTCTAGGTCTCATGCAAGAAATGAGAATAAAATTAAAACATCTGGGCATCGTGGCTCGGCTGAGAACATTGAGAAACTTGGTTTTAAAATTCTTGTGAATCCAAAACACGTCTGAAAATCATGAAACTTGGCATGGATGTCATGTCATGGTACTACCATGTTCGGGTAAAAAAATTGGCCGAATAGGAACATATTTTGGTATAAGCTTCTTGCAAACCAAAGCTTCTCTCAAGAAGGCTCGTGGTTCTGAGAGGGAACGTGCCACCTTTGAGTGTGAAATGATATACGTTGTCCCCTTTGAGTTTATTTACAAAGGAAACATAGAACTACATGAGTGCCCTGTTAAGTTTTGGAATTATTCCGGCTTCGTTTGGCCTTATTTACACATTAATTGAGTTTTTGGCCATTTAATGTGCATAATTCAAATTTGAACTACAAGCACATGCTCCCGTGCACCAAAGTTGGTTGAAAAATCACATTTGTGTCCTCGGGCGAATTTCTACTCCCTCCTTCCATCTATATAGGTCCTAATGCGTTTTTCGAGGCTAACTTTGGCCAAATGTTAGAGCAATACTATATGACATGCAACTTACGCAAAGCATACCTTCAAATTTGTATGTCAAAGGAGCTTCCATAATATAATTTTCATAGTATACATCTCATGTGCTATTAATCTTGTCAATAGTCAAAGGCTGTCTTGAAAAACACATTAGGCCCTATATATATGGAAGGAGGGAGTAGGACCCATGAAAAATATGAGAATAAAATTCAAACATCTGGGCATCGTGGCTCGGTCGAGAACATTGAGAAGCTTGGTTTTAAAATCATGAAACTTGGCATGGTGTCATGTCATGGTAGTACCATGCCGTGGTAAAAAAATTGGCCGAATAGGAACAAATTTTGGTATAAGCTTCTTGCAAATCGGAGCTTCTCTCAAGAAGGCTCGTGGTTCTGGGAGGGAACGTGTCACCTTTGTGTGCATAATTCAAATTTGAAATACAAGCACATGTTCCAGTGCACCAAAGTTGGTTGAAAAATCACATGTGTGTCCTCGGGTAAATTTCTAGGTTCCATGCAAGAAATGGGAATGAAATTCAAAATTCTGGGCATCGTGGCTGGGTTGGAAACATTGAGGAACTTAGTTTTTTAATTCCTATAAATCCAAAACACGCATGAAAATAGTGAAACTTGGCTTGGTGCCATGACATGGCACCAATATGCTGTGGTAAATTTGCAGTCCGATTTGCGAAGGAGCACACATTAATAATCAACAAAGTCATTTTGGAACAAGTGCTATCACATTACAATCGGAAACACAGGTATTATTGAAACCGTGGGCGTTCTACTTACTAGTACCATTTACGTGCTGCCACGCGTCCCCATTTTTTATTAGCTAGGAGGCGCCGTGCATGTAGCTATTTGAGTACGAGAGGCGTGTGATTAGACCCCCGCGCGTGCCTATCGGGAGGAGATCCCTTTGACCTCCATCTGCCGTCCACCAAGGTCTCCATTAATGGCGCCAGAGCCTCTGTTTAATGGCGTGGCTATGTCTCACTCGACTGAGATTTAAGAGAGAAAAAGAAAATCTGAAAGCACGGATCTTGATGTAAGATCCGACGGACCTATATAGCATCTATTGTGACTTATAGCAAGACTGATGAATATATAAGGACGATTATTTATTTTTTTGATCAAAGAAGGGCTTGCCCCTTCCGATTTTCATTACTGAAAACCACCACAATTCACAAGAAGTTCAGCACTACTCCAGTCTAAGACGAAGGACTAAAAGCTAACAGATTGAAATCGCAACATCCCAAGAGGCCAACAAAGGCCAAACATCCGTGCTAGAACCCAACTTTTCACAACCGACGACACAATCCACATCCTAAACCGATTATTACATCAAAAGAAACCAGGAAACTAGTTCGGACGATCTTCTCCCTCAGCTCTTTCGTGTCCTCAAGACGCTGCTTGAGAACATCCACGGATTCCTCCACCAGCCTTTGGCGCTCATTCCGGAGCATGTCATTCTCGTCCATAAGTTTCTTGACGATGACGTCGGTCCTCTCCAACAAGGCACTGGTCTCCTCCTGCTGGTCTGCACTTCGGACGATCTTCTCCCTCAGCAGGTCGCGCTCGGCCCGGACTCTCATTGCCCTCCCTTAGTTGCCGGATGACGCCGGTAGCCTGTTCAAACGAGGCTATCATGTTGTCCTGCAACCTCTCCGAGCTGGAGACCTGATCCATCTGGCTATGGACGATCGCATGCATGTGCCTGTAACAGTCGTCGCCTGCCTGTGAGAAATTTTCCCAGGCCGCCGCGCCGCGGCGGGACATCTCTGTTGCATTCATGGTGCGGCGGGACATCTTTGCTGCTTCCGCGGCACGGCCGGACTAGTCTGCTGCATCGACGGCGCGGCGGGACCTCTGTGCTGCTTCCGCGGCGTGGCGGGACCTCTGTGATGCCACTTCCGTGCGGCGGGACATGTCGGCTGCTCTCGCAGCGAGGCGGGACATCTCTCGTGCTTCCGCTTCCATGCTTGCCTCTCCTTGGTGGCGATCTCTCGACCCGGAACTAACGCAGGCCATGGCAGACGCAAGAGAAGGATGCTGAATGACTTTTTTGTTTTTGTGGATGAGGAGTTGAGGAGGAATGTGCAGTCATCTTGGCATACTAGTATTTATAACCGAGTACTAATACGCTCCTAAGTGGGAAACCGTTTTGGTTGTGATCGGTGTGAACATGTTTGCAATTCAATATACTCCCCTTTTGTAAGGCCCCGCTTTGGAAAGGTGCATGCATGCAACCATTTCATTCGTTGCATTCAAAGCCATTGTTGTTGGTGCCATGGCTGAAAAATTAATATACTTGATGCGTGCTTTTTCATTGGCTGCATGCATGTGAGAGAGTGCATTGGGAGTGAAATGAAAGAATTAATGTGAGAAAATTACTATGTGTCTTGGTCTAAGAGAAATTGTCTTTAGGCCTAATAAACCCGGACGGAGGGAGTAGCGTGGTACTAATACGCTTCTAAGTGGGAAACCGTTTAGGTTGTGATCGGTGTGAACAGGTTTGCAATTCAATATAGTGTGGTACTAATACGCTCCTAAGTGGGAAACCGTTTAGGTTGTGATCGGTGTGAACAAGTTTGCAATTCAATATAGCGTGGAGTAATTTGCAATTCAAATTTTAGTTTTTCCATTTTATAAGGCTCAATTTGGTTGTTCCCCAACACATGTTTAGATTCCAAGATGCATTAAATCATTGCACGCAAGTATTAAGATAAAATTGACCAATGCATGTACTTTATGCATGCATGCATTGCAATTAATGCATTGAAAAACATAATTTTTTGAGAAAAACAACAGCATTAATTAGGTGCTTTTGCAAACTACAAAAAATATTCCACTACTCACCATCTTGGTTGGTGAGATTTTTGAATTAAGCCATATAAACCGGAAATGAGGGAGTATTGTTGTGTACGTCCAATAACTCACACCATCGTATACATATCTTACGGTTCATGGGGCCTTCGACAGGAATAGCTATGTGGCAAGCTCTAGGCTAGTCTTTTTTTCAGACGCATTAAACCTATCTCTCGGGACTTCTCGCATGCCCCATCGTGCCACCCACAAAAACTTGTACTCTGAGTTTAGTAGTACGTTATACAGGAAGAGAAGAGGTGCACGCACGCACTCGTCCTCTCACACACGTGTCTGTTTTTTCTCGAAAAGGAGGATGATGACCCCCGGCCTCTACATCTGGGAGTCACACATGCATCTGTAGCTACGAATTGTAGTGTTCTCAACCATCCGATTGGCTCTATCATGGATGTACCTATATACTAAAACATGTCTAGATACATCTATATTTTGACAAATGGAAGGCATGTATTGTGGAACGGAGGGAGTGCTTGTCATCAAAATGGATAAAAAGGGACGTATCTAGAACTAAAATACGTCTGCATACATCTCCTTTTATCCATTTTGATGACAAGTAGTACTTATCCGTTCGACTGTTGGAAATTACTGATCTGATGTCGAAGTAATTGCTGCATCGCCACCAAAACTCACCATTTCTTAAGCTAAAGTAGACGAAGGTAATCCCTATATTAGCATATTACTAAGATAAACAGAAGGCGTTGTAGAAACATTTAGGGCGTGAGCTTGTCAATCTGAATGTGGAGGGACACAAGCTTAGCCCCGGCCAGCAGCTTGGGCGGAACTGTCAAGAAGGTCAGCTCCTGCATGTCGATGTCGTCGGGATCCTTGCTGCTTGTCACCTCCATTTCCACCTTGACGGCGTCGGTCGTGCCTTTGGGCTCCCCCGGCGGGCCATTCGCCCACAGCTTGGCCACATAGTGCAGCAATGGGGACGCCCCTGCTTTGATGCAGATGACCGACATGGCGATAGGCACGCCGATGTCGAGCACGCCGCCGACCAAGAAAAACGTGCGGCGGTCCTCCTCCGCGAATAGCAAGAGTCGTGGCTCCGACAGTGGCACTTGTAGCTGGAGCACCTTGCCGTACTGGATCATGTGCACGGGCATGGGATGCGCGGTGCTGATGTGGTGGTAGAGCGCCGGCGGCAGGCCTTCATAGCCGCAGACGGGCACGGGGCATTTGCAGGGCGCGAGCGGACACACGCTCTAGTGATCGGCGAGCTTGTGGTAAGTGATGTAGAGCCCACAGCCTTCGTGCGGGCACTCCACCCTCACAAACGAAAGGACGGAGTCCACCACCGTGTTCCGCACGTCGAAGCCACCACTGCGCTCACACTTCTGGCACTGCTGCTGGTTCCCGAGGCGCTCGACGCGGTAGTCCGCGCAGGCCAGGTGCCCTCCCTTGCACTGCAGAAATCGATCCAACAACAACTCAATCAAGAAACCTGCACCTTGCTCAATCAGCCGAACGGACGAGGTGTATTCGAACCTCATACACTGGAGGCGTCAATGGGCGGAGGCACAAGGGGCAGTGGAGCACGGTGAGGTCCATCGAGACCTTAGAGAGCTCCATCATCGGGTCCTGTTCGGTGTGTATGATCTTGCCCTCCTCGTGCACAACCATCTCTCGACTTGGGCCGGGGTATTACAAAGCTTTACCATCACATATTTTATACTACTTCAAGGTGCATTAAATCAACACATGCAAGTACTCCCTCCGGTCATTTTTACTCCGCACATTAGCTTTGTCTGAAATCAAAGTTTGCTAAGTTTGACCAAATTTATATTAAAAATATTAACATCTATAAGATCTAATACATTGAAAATATATTTCGAGATGGATCTAATAATAAATATGTTGTTATGTGAATGTTAATAATTTTTTGTATAAATTTGGTCAAAGTTGGATGAGATTGACTTCAGACAAACCTAATATGCAGAGTAAAAAGGATCGGAGGGAGTATCAAAAGGAGAGTCACGGCATGCATGCATGCGTTGTAATTAATGCATCGGTAAACACAAATTATTGAAATATATCGAGTGCAGTGCTTTGATGTGTCGCCTCAACTCGTACATCAACGAGAAGTTTGATTATCCTCTCCCTCGCGGACTTAACTACACCTGCCTTTGGCTGTATGACAGGTTCGCCACACGCTTGTCGGGCCCACCTATCATATACGCAAAGGCATGAGCGTCCCTCCCTCGCCCATGAGTGTGGTGGCTTCCAAGACTAGGAGAAGCTTTCGCTACACGCTCTCCCTCCCGCACGCGGTGGACATGCAGTAGTACAATCGGTGTCAGATGGCCAGAAGCGTACTGTAGTACTCCTCCAGTGCAGTAGTACTCCATCATTGTTCGACTTCCCGAAGAGGCGAAGAGCCAAGTGCAGCCCGGATGCTCGTGTGGCAGTTTCATGTGTAGAGTAGTCTAGGATAGCGTGTACCGTGCCTGTAAGCTTAAAATCATTGGGGTCGGCTCCATGCTATGTGGCCGTCTCGAAGTTTTTGTAAAAAAAATAGTCTTCTGGCCCTACCTGACACCCTGGTGATTGTAGTTTGCACGCTTATCTGGTCAAGACAGGAATATATATTTTAATTTGTTTTTTTTTGAAAAGGGGGGGACTCCCCGGCCTCTGCATCAGAACGATGCATATGGCCACATATATTTTAATTTGTGGTGGGTAAATGTTAGAGGTTGCAGCAAATATATTGTACACTGCGGGCCTTTCAGCCAAGTTTAGAGGCAAGCATGTGGGGCCAGTGCTATGATGTGTCGCGTCAACTCGTACAATGAGGAGAAGCTTGATTTTACTACATGCCTTCTCCCTCACCCATGCGCGCGGTTGCTCACAAACGAGGACAGGCTTTTTCTTAGTAGTACTTCTACAACAAGCTATCCGTCCCGCTCGCGGTGGACGGACATGCAGCAGTGGATTCGACACTGTAGAAGCAGTAGTAGTAACATCATTGTTCGTCTTCTCAAAGAGGCGAAGAGCCAAGCACAAACCGAACGTTGCAGTTGCGAACATTGGAGCACGCATATAGCCAGGCTCTTGCATGAGACAAAATTGCTATGTGAGCCCACTATTGTACTAGTACGTACAACAACTTGCTAGTATAGCCCCACCACTCCAATCCATCTACTCCTAAGTCTCTGCTCAACACTGCCCATTCCTCTCCAAGACTAAGTGACCAGAAGCCACAAGCACCTATGGAGGCGATCGACGCGAGCGGCAGTCGCCTATGCCAAATCATCCAAGGCGCCGGCCTACGGCCCCGCACCACGCAGCGTTCCCAGACGGTGCTGGCGACCGCAGGCATCATTCACGCGATCATTGTCATCGAGGGAGGAAACCCACAGCTGCCAGAGGGGCCCGATCCTCTGCCCATGTCGTTCTCTCCGACACAGCACCGGCTTGGGAGGTCCTCCGACCCTTCTTCCTCCCTGATGTATTGTCCGCAGATCCGACTTGCCGCCGCCGACATCCCGGCGACCCTCGGGTATAAGTTCTTCGAAAGCGGCCTTGCTCTACTACCCTAACTCCCCATGTGTCTGCATGTGCATCTTTTTCTACTCCCATCAGCTCTTCCAAAGCCACCTAAATTTTTAGTATTATTAGAGGTAAAGCTACTTCATGCATTCGAATCTAGGGCTTTGTTCAAACAACGGAGAAAGGGGGGAAAGTTGTAGCATGAATATAGGACTTGATTCAAAGAGGAAATAATATGGTGAAAGTAGTAGAGACCGGATACCCAACCGGTCTCTTGGTTGAAAAGGGAAATAATGGGAAAACGCAGTACAAACTGGATAAGGAACAGATCTATTATTGGTTGAAAAAAGGATAGAAAGTGGCGGCTGGTGGACAAGTCAACAGAGTATGTCCAGTATTAGATTTTCTGCCATCACATAGTAAAAGGTCTCCAGGATTAGATTTGCTGCCCTCACATAGTAAAAGGTCTCATGATTAGATTTGCTGCCCTTACATAGTAAAAGGTCTCAGGATTAGATTTGCTGCCCTCACATAGTAAAAGGTCTCCGGGATTAGATTTTCTGCCCTCACATAGTAAAAGGTCTCCAAGATTCGATTTGCTGCCCTCACATAGTAAAAGGTCCCCAAGATTAGATTTGCTGCCCTCACATAGTAAAAGGTCTCTAAGATTAGATTTGCTGCCCTCGCATAGCATGAACAAATTCGGCATCACCACTTTATGCCTCCTTGTAGGTACATTGTGCTGATGCATCCACTGTCGCATGTCCATATACCAACCTTTTGTTGTTGTTAAGGTGAGGGCGCATGTAAAATGAAGCGATGACCCTGTTACCTTAGGGACATGTCCAACCAATGTTATTGTTAATCTAATGCCTCCAGTGATAAGATGCAATTAAACTGTGTTACAAATGGCACTCCTGTTGTTTTCTCCAGTATGATAAGTTGCTCCTTTACGCTGCTGAGTGTCCTAGTGTCCCCATGGTCCCATGCCCTTAAACCAACTCTTTAGCTGTTGTTGATTTACTGTGTCTGGTAAACAAGCAATGCCACCATTAAAGTAATCCCATATTTGAGGAATCTCATTTTTGATCATAATGCTTCTGGTAACATGAAGCATTGCTGACGTTTTAAAATTTCTACTATCCTTGCGTGATTGCCATGAACATAATTAAAATGCTTCTTTTCATTTTGTATATGTTTCGTATATTCTTATTCACCAGCAACTATTTACATTCTATCTTTTTGTGCAGATAGGGATATCCATTTCACCTTGTTGCTATTGTGACCTTTTGCTGAACTACACAAAACACTCTTTTTGGAATGAGTGTCTTGTAGAGTTCAACTAAAATGTCATGTGGGCAACATCTCTCAATTTTGGTGGAACTGCACAAAATGGTGATTGGAGTTTCCAAAATCTCTGTCAAGTTCTGCTGGTAATCTCGTGCTACATTTTATTAGCCTTTGCAAGATGGAGCCGTCACTGTCACCACAATGGCACTTTATTTTGGTGGAACTGCATAAAAGGATAAGAAAATTATAGTTGCACCTTACATGAGCCGGACAGCCAACCTTAATGTTCCTCAATTTTAGTGCAACTACTAAAGAAGAACCTGCCACCTCACAAGAGCAAGTACTTCTTGCTAGCTGAATGATGCAATCTTTGCTTCATTTCAGGTGATGCAAAAAAAGGTGCATGAATTGAATCATGGAACTCCAGGCAGACCTCATCCAAGTAGAGCTGGAGGTTGAGTTCAAGGAGGCCGCTATTAAAGAGAAATCATGCTCTCCTGTCTCCTTGTTTGTGCTATGCAAACATGCTGTGCAAACAGGAATACTCAACTACAGATGTTGTGACGGTCAAGAGCATTCGCCAAGTTCTTCGATTGTACGACATGGCTAGCAAAGATGGATTTAATCCCGACATTCACTTTATCAAAAGGCTCTAATGGGTTGGTTCTGAATCTTGCAAGCTGGGAATCAGTGAGATGTGTAGGCATCTTTGTTGTACTTATTATTTGGATCTTATTTGTTGGTTCTGAATCTTGCAAGCTGGGAATTAATGAGATGTGTAGGCATCTTTGTTGTACTTATTATTTGGATCTTATTTGTTGGTTCTGAATTTTGCAAGCTGGGAAACACGGCATGATGATGCAGAGGACAACAACCATAACAAACAGTTCAAACTTGGTAGTATTATCTTTGTGTGAGTGCGACAAATGTGCAGATCGTGTGCGTCCCGAGAATAATAATTCTAATTGTTGTGCATGTTGATCCCGTGGCACTGATAGAATGAGCGAATGCATTTCTTGTTTTAAGTATAAATGTCTATTAAAGCTAATTAAATTTAAGTAAAGTGACCACTAACTCCTGTTATTACAGTACCAATACAGACCCGCTTGTGAACCGACGTGTGGCTGAGGGTGCATCTTCTGCCGGGCATGCAGCAGATGAGGGAGGGGTAGTAACTGTTGTCTCCTGTACACACTCAGCTTACTGTTGAATCCAGTTCCCCAAGAGCTGAAAAACGAACTACTGCCACCGCCTACACACTCGTTCACTCGAAGAGACTCCAATGGCTATCCGAGGGGTGAGCCTGCTAGATATGGACTTCGGCAAGGAGTTCCCCTTTGAGTTTGCCGTTCAGTCCTATTACTATGGAAAGTAATCATCTGAGGGGCTTGTTCGGGGTATCTTCACCCCGACCAGTAGAGCAAAGAGTTGATCCTCAACCTACTGAACCTACTGAGAATGAAAATTTCTGCTTCAAAATTCCTTCGGGTATGTTAGAAAAACTGCTAGCTAATCCTTTTGCAGGAGATGGAACAAAGCATCCTGATGAGCACCTAATATATGTGGATGAAGTTTGTGGATTATTTAAGCTTGGAGGTGTGCCCAGAGATGTTATTAAGAAGAAGGTCTTCCCTTTATCTTTGAAGGGAGATGCATCGACATGGTATAGGCTATGTGATGATACGGGGTCATGGAACTACAAACGATTGAAATTGGAATTTCATCAGAACTTTTATCCTATGCATCTTGTTCATCGTGATCGCAATTATATATATAATTTTTGGCCTTATGAAGGAGAAAGCATCGCTCAAGCTTCAAGGAGGCTTAAATCAATGTTATCTTTATGCCCCAATCATGAGCTCTCGAGAGAGATGATTATTTAAAATTTATGTGCTCGACTTTCTAATAACAATCGCACCATGCTCGATACTTCTTGTGTTGGCTCTTTTATGACAAATACTAATGAATTCAAATGGGATTTATTGGAAAGAATTAAACGCAACTCTGAAGATTGGGACCTCGACAAGGGTAAGGAGTCAGGTATGACACCTAAGTTTGATTGTGTTAAATCTTTTATGGATACCGATGTTTTCCGTAAATTTAGCACTAAATATGGACTTGACTCTGAGATAGTAGCTTCTTTCTATGAATCTTTTGCTACTCGTGTTGATCTCCCTAGGGAGAAGTTTAAATATCATCCTCCCATAGAAGTAAAAGTAGCTGCACCTATTAAAGTTGAAGAAAAGACTGTCACTTATAATGATCCTATTGTTCCAACCTCTTATATTGAGAAACCACCTTTCCCTGTTAGGATAAAGGATCATGCCAAAGCTTCAACTGTGGTTCGTAAAAGCAATATTAGAACTTATACACCTCCTGAGCAAATTAAAGTTGAACCTAATATTGCTATTGTTAAAGATCTCTTGTCTAATAATATTGATGGGCATGTTATTCATTTCCTTGATGAGACTGCTAGGATTGCTAAACCTTGTGCTAAAGATAAAAACAGACCTATGCTAGGCATGCCTGTTATTTCTGTTAAAATAGGAGATCATTGTTATCATGGCTTATGTGATATGGGTGCTAGTCCTAGTGCAATACCATAAGACTTATACAAAGAAATTATGCATGATATTGCACCTGCTGAGATAGAAGATATTGATGTCACAATTAAACTTGCTAATAGAGATACTATTTCACCAATGGGAATTGTTAGAGATGTTGAAGTCTTTTGTGGGAAAACTAAATATCCTGCTGATTTTCTTGTTCTTGGTTCCCCACAGGATAGCTTTTGTCCCATTATATTTGGTAGACCCTTCTTGAACACAGTTAATGCTAAGATAGATTGCAAAAATGATGTTGTTACTATTGGTTTAGGTGATATGTATCATGAATTTAATTTCTCTAAATTTAGTAGACAACACCGTGAAGAGGAATTGCCTAGTAAAGATGAAATTATTGGTCTTGCTTCTATTGCCGTACCTCCTAGTGATCCTTTAGAACAATATTTGCTGGACCATGAAAATGATATGTTTATGAATAAAAGAAGGGAAATAAATGAAGTATTCTTTAAACAGGAACCCATCCTGAAACACAATTTGCCTGTTGAAATCCTAGGGGATCCTCCTCCACCCAAGGGTGATCCCGTGTTTGAGCTTAAACCTTTACCTGATACTCTTAAATATGCTTATCTTGATGAGAAAAAGATATATCCTGTTATTATTAGTGCTAACTTTTCAGAGCATGAAGAAGAAAGATTATTGAAAACTCTGAAGAAGCACCGTGGTGCTATTGGATATACTCTTGATGATCTTAAGGGCATTAGTCCCACTTTGTGTCAACACAAAATAAATTTGGAGGAAGATGCCAAACCAGTTTGTGATCATCAACAACGGCTGAATCCTAAGATGAAGGAAGTAGTAAGGAAGGAAATACTAAAGCTTCTTGAGGCAGGTATAATTTATCCCATTGCTGATAGTCAGTGGGTAAGTCATGTCCATTGTGTCCCTAAGAAGGGAGGTATTACTGTCGTTCCTAATGATAAAGACAAGTTGATCCCGCAAAGAATTATTACAGGTTATAGGATGGTAATTGATTTCCGCAAATTAAATAAAGCTACTAAAAAAGATCATTACCCCTTACCTTTTATCGATCAAATGCTAGAAATATTATCCAAAATTACACATTTTTGCTTTCTGGATGGTTATTCTGGTTTCTCTCAAATACCTGTGTCAGCCAATGATTAATCAAAGACTACTTTTACTTGCCCTTTTGGTACTTTTGCTTATAGACGTATGCCTTTTGGTTTATGTAATGCACCTACTACCTTTCAAAGATGCATGATGGCTATACTCTCTGACTTTTGTGAAAAGATTTGTGAGGTTTTCATGGACGATTTTTCCGTCTATGGATCCTCTTTTGATGATTGCTTAAGCAATCTTTATCGAGTTTTGCAGAGATGTGAAGAAACTAATCTTGTCTTGAATTGGGAAAAGTGCCACTTTATGGTTAATGAAGGTATTGTCTTGGGGCATAAATTTTCTGAAAGAGGTATTGAAGTTGATAAAGCCAAGGTTGATGATATTGAAAAGATGTCGTGCCCAAGGACATCAAAGGTATAAGAAGTTTCCTTGGTCATGCCGGTTTTTATAGGAGGTTCACTAAGGACTTCTCAAAAATTTCTTGGCCTCTGACTAATTTATTGCAAAAAGATATACCATTTGTTTTTGATGATGATTGCGTAGAAGAATTTGAAATACTTAAGAAAGCATTGATCTCTACACCGATTGTTCAGCCACCTGACTAGAATTTACCCTTTGAAATTATGTGTGATGCTAGTGATTATGCTGTAGGTGTTGTTCTAGGGCAAAGAGTTGATATAAATTAAATGTTATTCAATATGCTAGTAAAACTCTAGACAATGCTCAGAGAAATTATGCTACTACTGAAAAAGAATTCTTAGCGGTTGTATTTGCTTGTGATAAGTTCAGACCTTATATTGTTGATGCTAAAGTAACTATTCACACGGATCATGCTGCTATTAAATATCTTATGGAAAAGCAAGATGCTAAACCTAGACTTGTTAGATGGTTTCTCTTGCTACAAGAATTTGATTTGCATATTATTGATAGAAAGGGAGCTGAGACCCCGTTGTAGACAACTTTTCTAGGTTAGAAAATGTGCTTGATGACCCGCTACCTATTGATGATAGCTTTCCTGATGAACAATTAAATGTCATAAATGCTTCTCATACTGCTCCATGGTATGCTGATTATGCTAATTACATTGTTGCTAAATTTATACCACCTAGTTTCACATACCACCAAAAGAAAAAGTTCTTCTATGATTTGAGACATTACTTTTGGGATGACCCACATCTTTATAAAGAAGGAGTAGATGGTTTTATTAGATGTTGTGTACTGAGCATGAACAGGAACAGATCCTACGCAAGTGTCACTCTAAAACTTATGGAGGACACCACGCTGGAGATAGAACTGCACATAAGGTATTGCAATCCGGTTTTTATTGGCCTACTCTCTTCAAGGATGCCCGTAAGTTTGTCTTGTGTTGTGATGAATGTCGAAGAATTGGTAATATTAGTAGACGTCAAGAAATGCCTATGAATTATTCACTTGTTATTGAACAATTTGATGTTTTGGGCTTTGATTATATGGGAACTTTTCCTGCCTCCAATGGATATACACATATTTTAGTTGCTATTGATTACGTTACTAAGTGGGTAGAAGCTATTCCAACTAGTAGTGCTGATCATAACACCTCTATTAAGATGCTTAAAGAAGTTATTTTTCCAAGGTTTGGAGTCCCTAGATATTTAATGACTGATGGTGGTTCACATTTTATCCATGGTGCTTTCCATAAAATGCTTGCTAAGTATGATGTTAATCATAGAATTGCATATCCTTATCACCCTCAGTCTAGTGGTCAAGTAGAATTGAGTAATAGAGAACTCAAATTAATTTTGCAAAAGACTGTTAATAGATCTAGAAAGAATTGGTCCAAGAAACTTGATGATGCATTATGGGCCTATAGAACTGCATATAAAAATCCTATCGGTATGTCTCCGTATAAAATGGTTTATGGAAAAGCATGTCACTTACCTCTCAAACTAGAACATAAGGCTTATTGGGCTATTAAAGAGGTCAATTATGATTTCAAACATGCCGGAGAGAAGAGGTTATTTGATATTAGCTGACTTGATGAATGGAGAACCCAAGCCTATGAGAATGCCAAATTATTTAAAGAAAAAGTTAAAAGATGGCATGACAAAAAAATACAAAAGCGTGAGTTTAATGTAGGTGATTATGTATTATTATACAACTCTTGTTTAAGATTTTTTGCAGGAAAACTTCTCTCTAAATGGGAAGGTCCTTACGTTATCGAGGAGGTCTATCATTCCGGTGCCATAAAAATGAACAACTTCGAAGGCACAAATCCAAAGGTGGTGAACGGTCAAAGAATTAAACATTATATCTCAGGTAATCCTATAAATGTTGAAACCAATGTTATTGAAACCGTAACCCTGGAGGAATACATGAGGGACACTTTCGGGAATGTTTCGAACTCCAAAAAGGAATAGGTATGTGGTACGGTAAGTAAACCGACTCCAAAACAGTTCTAATGGCAATTTTCATCCGTTTTGGAATATTTAGAAAAATAGAAAAATAAGAAGCAGTCCGAGAAGGACACGACGCCTCCACGAGGGTGGAGGGCGCGCCCTACCCCCCTGGGTGCGCCCCCCTACCTCGTGGGCACCTCGTGTGCTTTCCGGACTCCGTTTTCTTACATAACACGTATTTTGGTTGGTAAAAATTCATTATATAATCTCCCGGAGGTTTTGACTCCCGTATCACGCAAATATCTCCTGTCTTTGTTTCGAGCTGTCCTGCTGCAGATTTGAGCAACATGTCGTCCCAGGATTCGGAAGGAGAGAGCTATGTGACTGATTACCTTGCAGATCCCAAAGTCTATGGGGATGTGGAGCATTGTGGTTGGACCACAGAAGAAGAAGAGGACTATGAGCCCAAGGGAAAGGAAGAGACGAGCTCAGATGAAGATGAAGTCCCATTACCTCAACCTGGGGACATGCATGTGGAGTTCAAAAAGTCAAGCCTCCCTGATAGAGCAAAGAAACTTAAGATCGAGTTTATCCCTTTTCGCCTCTTGCAGGAAAACAAGCAGGAATTATGCAAAAGGATATTAAGCCTGGAGCAGGAGATTGATGACCTGAGGGATCAAAATTCTGTCCTCAAGCGCAAATTAAGGAAGAATACTACACCATCAAAAACTCCACCCTCTCCACCAACAAAGAAGAATTCAGCATCTGGTATGGGCACTCCCCTTGCAACTGCCAAGCTTGGGGGACTGCCCCGGTATCGTATCACCATCACTTTTATCTTTACCGCTTTTCTTAGTTCGATCCTTTTGATAATATTTTGATCTAGTAGAATAAAAGTTCTTAGTATGATCTAGTTGTGAGTTTTGCTTTATGATCCTTCTATGTAATCGAGTCCGTGAGCTATATATAATAAAGATTAGTGTTGAGTCCAGGGCTTGATTATCTTGCTATGATCTTGAGGGAATAAAAGAAAAGAGAAGAAATAAAAAGAAAATAAAAGAGATCATATGGGTCTTATGGAGAGTAATGAGCTCACATAGAAAGAGCATGATGAATAAAAGTTGTTGAGAGTTGACAAACATAGTTTTGGTCATCGTTGCAATTAATATGAAGTAATAAAGAAAGAGAGGTCTTCACATATAAATATACTATCTTGGAAATCTTTTATGATTGTGAGCACTCATTAAAATATGGCATGCTAAAGAGTTGACGTTGGACAAGCAAGACAACGTAATGGGTTATGTTTTCTTACATCTGAGTTAAATTATATTGTCTTGGATCATCCAACATTATTGAGCTTGCCTTTCCCCCTCATGCTAGCCAAATCCTTTGCACCAAGTGGAGATACTACTTGTGCTTCAAAACACCCTTAAACCAGTTATGCCATGACAGTCCACCATATCTACATATGGATTGAATAAGATCCTTCAAGTAAGTTGTCATTGGTGCAAAGCAATCAAAATTGCTCTCTAAATATGTATGACTTATTAGTGTGGGAGAAAATAAGCTTTATACGATCGTGTGATATGGAAGAAATAAAAGTGACAAACTGCACAATAAAGGTCCATATCACAAGTGGCAACATAAAGTGACGTTCTTTCGCATTAAGATTTTGTGCATCCAACTATAAAAGCACATGACAACCTCTGCTTCCCTCCGCGAAGGGCCTATCTTTCACTTTTATCTCCTACCTTGCATAAGAGTCATGGTGATCTTCACCCTTCCTTTTTACATTTTATCTTTTGGCAAGCACAACATGTTGGAAAGATCCTGGTATATATGGCTAATTGGATGTGAGTCTTCATGAACTATTATTGCTGACATTACCCTTGAGGTAAAACGTTGGGAGGCACAACTATAAGCCCCTATCTTTCTCTGTGTCCGATTAAAACTCCATACCCATAAGTATCGCGTGAGTGTTAGCAATTGTGAAAGACTATATGATAGTTGAGTATGTGGACTTGCTGAAAAGCTCTTATATTGACTCTTTCCTTTGTTATGATAAATTGCAATTGCTCCAATGATTGAGATTATAGTTTGTTAGTTTTCAATGAAGTTTATGATTCATACTTGAAATTGTGATTGAATTATTACTCTAGCATAAGAGATCATATGACAATAATTATATAAGTTGCTGCTCTAAGAATGATCATGATGCCCTTATGTCCGTATTTTATTTTTATCGAAACCTCTATCTCTAAACATGTGGACATATTTTTTGATTTCGGCTTTCGCTTGAGGACAAGCGAGGTCTAAGGTTGGGGGAGTTGATACGTCCATTTTGCATCATGATTTTATATCGATATTTATTGCATTATGGGATGTTATTACACATTATGCTTATTCTCTCTTATTTTACAAGGTTTACATAAAGAGGGAGAATGCCAGCAGCTGGGATTCTGGGCTGGAAAAGGAGCAAATATTGGAGACCTACTCTGCACAGCTCCAAAAGTCATGAAACTTCACGGAAGTCAATTTCAGAATATATAAAAAATACTTAGTGCAAGAATTACACCTGGGGGCCACACCCTGCCCACGAGGGCGGGGGGCTCGCCCTACCCCCCTGGGCGCGCCCCCCTACCTCGTGGGCCCACTTCTTCTGCTACATGGAGTCTTTCGATGAGGAAAAAATCATAAGCCATCTTTCCGGACGAGACTCCGCCGCCACGAGGCGGAACATTGGCGGAACCAATCTAGGGCTCTGGCGGAGCTGTTCTGCCGGGGAAACTTACCTCTGGGAGGGGGAAATCATCATCATCGTCATCACCAATGCTCCTCTCATTGGGAGAGGGCAATCTCCATCAACATCTTCACCAGCACCATCTCCTCTCAAAATCCTAGTTCATCTCTTGTATCCAATTCTTGTCTCCAAGTCTGGGATTGGTACCTATGGGTTGCTAGTAGTGTTAATTACTCCTTGTAGTTGATGCTAGTTGGTTTAATTGGTGGAAGATCATATGATCAGATCCTATATGCACACTAATACCCCTCTGATTATGAACATGAATATGCTTTGTGAGTAGTTACGTTTGTTCCTGAGGACATGGGAGAAGTCTTGCTATTTGTAGTCATGTGAATTTGGTATTCGTTCGATATTTTGATGAGATGTCTGTTGCCTCTCCTCTAGTGGTGTTATGTGAACATCGACTACATAACACTTCACCATTATTTGGGCCTACAGGATGGCATTGGGAAGTAATAAGTAGATGATGGGTTGCTAGAGTGACAGAAGCTTAAACCCTAGTTTATGCGTTGCTTCGTAAGGGGCTGATTTGGATCTATATGTTTCATGCTATGGTTAGGTTTACCTTAATACTTTTGTTGTAGTTGCGCATGCTTGCAATAGAGGTTAATCATAAGTGGGATTCTTGTCCAAGTAAGGGAAGTTCCCAAGCACCGGTCCAACCACATACCAAATTATCAAAGTACCGAGTGTGAATCATATGATCGTGATGAAACCTAGCTTGATGATATTACCATGTCCTCGGGAGTGCTTTACATCATATAAGAGTTTGTCCAGGCTTGTCCTTTGCTACGAAAAGGATTGGGCCACCTTGCTGCACTTTATTTACTTTTGTTATTTGTTACTCGTTACAAATTATCCTATCACAAAACTATTTGTTACCTATTATTTCAGTGCTTGCAGAGAATACCTTGCTGAAAACCGCTTATCATTTCCTTCTGCTCCTCGTTGGGTTCGACACTCTTACTTATCGAAAGGACTACGATAGATCCTCTATAATTGTGGGTCATCACGCCCCTACGATGGCAACCGTTGCTTCCGACATGTAGATCTGTTTCAAATGGTGAGAGGTCGGCTGGTCAAGACCAAGATCAAGGCCAAGATGAGTATCAAAAAGAAAGAATTGGAAAACTTACCGTAGGCGGCGGGTCGGCGCAGGAATATGGCCGCTTGCCGAAGCGCCAAGACCCCTCCAGCTTGAGGCCAGAGATCTAGTTTACCAAGTTTGCAACCTTGGCAGCCGGCATCCCCTTGGTACTCAGCCGGCACGGGTCGCGATGCCCGCTCATCCGGCTGATCAGGCGAGGCCGCCCTTGGAGCAGGAGAACCCGGTGCACGATGAAGGCAATCAGCAAGTCGCACGCCTTGAGGCCTTCGGTGTTGGTCAGCTCCCAGAGTCGTTGGATGGCGGCAGCACCATCTGCTGATACCAGCTTCGGCTTGTAGCCCCAGCTGGCCCGAGGCTCAGCCGTCGGGCCGGCTTCATAAGCCGGTAGGTTGATGAAGTCGACGGCCGGGTCCTTGTTCTCCACATAGAAGTAAGATTGCTGCCACATCTTGACCAATTGTGGCAGCTTGATGGTGGGGAAGGCATTCTTGGGTGACGGCCGGCGAACCGCGTCGAAGGCACCACACTGGGCAGCCACCTCCTGGACGGAGGTGCCCAGCTTGGCGTAGAAGAATGCTCCCCACAGCTTGATGGTGGGGAGGATGCCAAGATAGCCCTTGCACATCGCGACAAAGGCGGCCAGGAGCATCACAGTGTTGGGCGTGATGTGATGAGGCTGGAGGTGATAAAACTCGAGAAACAAGCGGAGAAAGCCGCTCGCCAGCAGGAGGAAGCCACGGATGAAGTGCGAGCAAAAGACGACCGGCTCGCTCTCCCCCGGCGCCGGTGAGATCTCTCCCTCCGGTGGCACGTGCGCCTTCATGCAGCCCGCGCCGGGTAGACGCCGCGTCTCGCAGAGGAAAGTGATATGGTCTTCATTGATGTTCGACCCATCCCAGTCTCCTCCTCGCTCGCGCGCCATGGAGAGCTCGACGAAGAGAAGGGCGTGGCAGGGGAGATGAGAAATGGACCGGGGCAAAGAGAGCTCGGGGCGGACGAACTCGACGGAGACGAATAGCGGCAGCGCTCCGGCGTGACTCGGGGGCACTGCGGCAAGAGGAAGAAGAAGGAGACAAGAGCGGGGTGAGAGGGCGCACGTGCTCCACTGCTCGCTCTCCTCCCCTACTTATAGCCTACGGGCTATCAAGCCGAGGGGGCAGTCGTGGGATTAACTGTGCCCACGACCCCACGTTCCCACCTTTATCGTGCGAGTTACTGCACGCACTAACTCCACGGGGAAACTCAACCGCCCGCCTCTGCCGCAACAGATCCGCTCGCATACCGAGGCTCGGTGGCGGCGGGCCCAGCCTGCAGTCGCGCCCATCACATGCATGGGCTTGTAGGCTGGCCCGGATAACTGACGCCACGTGGCGCGCCCGCGACAGGCGGCAGGCCAAGAAGCTTAGCTAGCACGCCACTTAGTTCCCACTGTGGCGTTCGAAGTTTCAGACAAATCCGACTGGACGCGACCGACTTCTGCCAGCCGGTTTGCCAGGAGACGGATGAAGCTTCCTTCCAGAGCACCCGGAGGAGGAAACTATTGAGGCCCCTCGGCTCTTCAGCCGCGAAACCTCACCAGTTTGGGGACTACTGTTGGAGTAATGGGCCACGGGTAGCCTAACCCAAGTCCCAGAACCTTTCAAGACATCGGGCCGGATGTGCCCCTCAAGACGTCAAGATGAAGCGCCGCCTTCTGGTGGCCAGCTGGCTGAACGGCCGATTGCCAGAAGACGGCCATGCTCAGGAAGGCGGCTCCAAGACGGGCCGACTCCTGGCAGGCGGCCTCTAGAGAGGCCGGCTCCCAGCAGTCGGCCCATGCTGCCCTCAAAGTCTGCACCCCCATTAAGAAGACAAGAGAGGGTGAGGCTACAGTGTAGCCCATCACCCCCGTACCCAGGGCCGGGCGTGGCCATAGTGCTCCGTACAGGCGGAGATCTTCGCCCTACGCGGCACCCTTGCCACTCCACCCCTGACGTCACTCCTGTCAGGCAAACCCATGTTCCCACGACCACCTGTCGGTTCGGCCTGAAGACGGCGGGCCCTACCGGTCAGCGAGAGCCCAGAAGACGGCGGGAGTCTCACCAGTCGGACCAGGGGGAGGCCTGCTTCTAGCAGGCAGCCCATTCCTTCCTCGGTGCCTGTACACTATTAACTAGATAAGACTCGGAGTGGCTATAGTGATCTCCTGCCAGGCGGCGGGACTGTAGCCACGCTCCCCTGACCAAGCAAGCGTCATTAGCATCACGGCTACAGTAATCAGGAGCCGGCAAGACCCGTAAGCGGCGAGAGCGGCCTGTCTACTTCGTACCAGACCACTCAGTGGGGCCCACCAGGCGGCGGGCCCCAGCAGCTGGCGGAGAAGCCGGCACCCAGAGAGACTGACAGTCGGGTCCTACACCCGGCCAGATTACCATTATACCCCTTGGAGGTAGGCCTATATAAACCCCCCAGGGCACCCATGCAAATGGTTGGAACCTGTTAGAATTAGACTCACACCTAGGGGGAGAGGAGAGCAAGCCTTGCCTTCTCCTACCTCTAGCATACAGCTCGAGGAGCACCATTGTGCTCACTAGTGCCTTAGTGATCATGCGGAGACCCCACAAAGTAGGATTAGGGGTGTCATTTCCTAGGAGAGCCCCCAACCTGGGTAAAGTGCGCCCGCGTTCGTGTCTACGCCTCATCCCGCTTCCAGGCACCGACGATGTTCTACTCGCTCCCACCATGATAAGCCACCCATTAGCATATGTTGCACCCAAACCCCGACACTCCAACTATGAAGTGGTACAAGATGAAGCCGATGAGTTCACAATGAAAGAAGATGAAGAACCTCGTGAGCTTTATCAGAGATTAACTACTCTCGCGGTCTCAGTTCATGATCATGGGAGCAAGGATACATATGACAATTGGATCAAGCGCAAATTCCTCAAGGCCATGATGCCATACCACAAAGCCATGTCCTCCATCATTCGTCAACGGTCGGACTTCCACACCTTGTCCTCAAGTGAGGTGTTCGATGAGTTTGTGGCTATGAGTATCTTGGACAAGACCGCCGACAATGAGGTGTTACGCTCTCAAAGAGCAAAGAAGCCCAACCTTGCCCTGAAGGCCAAGGTTAGTAAGGTTAGTGTGGAAGAAGAGGACGAAGAGGAAGAAGAGGAGAGCAATCCCGAAGATACAAAGTATGCTTATCATCAGCACATGGCTCTCGCTTCAAGCCAATTTTGGAACAAGAAGAACACGAGGTACAACTTCAACCAGAACAACTCAAGTGGAGCAAAGGGCAAGCCTCGTTTGAGGACATGCTACAATTTTGGCAATGTGAGTCACTTTGTTGTGGAATGCCCATATGAGAAGAGGGAAGACAATGGTGGCAAGCTCATTCGAAAAGACAAAGCCCTGCCTTTCCCCAACAAGAGCAACTTCACCAAGAAGACCCCTCCCAAGGTGATGGTGGCACAAGAAGAGTACAATGAGGATAATTATGATGAAGACGGTGAGTCGGTTGCCTTTGCAACAACACCACGGGTGTCTCTCTTCGACTCATCCAATGAGAACATCACCGCTAAGTGCCTCATGGCCAAAGCCACCAACAAGGTAACCCCCAACATCAGAACTACCATCATTACTAATCCTTCCTTGACGGATTGCATTCATGAACATGAGGGGCATAATGAGGAGGAAAATGACTTTGAGTCCTTTATGAGTAATCTCAAGGGTAAATCATGGAAGCACTTCGTTACTCTCTTGGAACAACTTGGTGAACCCAATGACATGATCAAGGCTCACGAAGATACCATATCTAAGATGGAGGGCCATAGTCGTGACTATGCCGATGAGATTTCAGATCTCTCTAATGCTCTTGAGGAAGAGCACGGTCATCGTTTGGCTCTTGAGGAGTCGTACAACGATGACCATGCCAAACTAAAGAAAGAACTTGATCATGCTCTTGTTGTGTCTCGTGTGCTAACCTCCGAGAAGGCCAAACTTGGGGTTATCTTGCTAGGCTCAAAGAGGAGTTTGACTTACTTGACAAGGCTCACAAGGTTTTGAAGGGTGCTCATGCTAGCCTCAAAGAGTCTCATGATCAACTCCAAGTAAAGCTAACCAAGGAGAAAGCCACTTTTCCTCATATGGTCTTAATTGATAATGCAAATGCTACTAACCCATGTTGTGAGCATGTGCATCTTGTTGAGGAGAATGCAAAGTTGAAGGAGCAACTTGAGAAAGGCCTTGTGTCATTCATACAAGGCTAGAAGAATCTCAACGACCTTTTGAGCAATCAAAAGGAAGTTGTGGCCGAGGAAGGGATTGGGTACGTGCCCAAGTCCAAGAACAAGAAGAAGAATTACAAGGCCAAACGACCTCATCCTCTCAAGCATACCTTTGTGAAGGAGGGAGAGTGTGCTTCTAAGGAGAATAAGAAGAACAATGTGAAGGGTAGTAATGCCAAGAAGGGCAATGCTACCCCTCCCAACAAAGCCGACGACTTTAACCCTTCTTATGTGTTATGACGTGCTAGTGATGGACATGTTTATGCTAAATTTGTTGGTCCTTCTTATGAGTACATTGAATGGTCTATTTGGGTTCCTAAGACCCTTGTTACTAACATCAAAGGACCCATTACAAAATGGATACCTAAATCCAAGCATTTATCTCCTGTAGATGTTTGCTTCTGGTGGTGGGTCATGGTTGCTCGATAGTGGAGCCACTAATCATATGATCGGAAGCAAGGACTTGGTGGTGGACGTACACAATATTCCATCCATCCCCACCAATGTCGAGTGGGGTGATGCCTCGTCCTCTAAGGTATTGGGACTTGGCAAGGTTGTCATTTCTCATGATCTCATGATCGAGAAGGTCATGCTTGTTGAGTCCCTTGCATACAATTTACTTTCCGTTCGTCAAATTGCACTCATGGGCTTTGCCACTTTCTTCGATATTGATACCGTGGCCCTCTAGTGGAGCAAGACTCATAAAGTAGCATTTGTTGGGCATGTCTAGAATGGTCTCTATGTGATTAACTTTTCGGAGCCACTAAGACTGCGACATGCCTAATGGCTAAAGTTGACGTGGGATGGCTTTGGCATCGCCGTTTAGCCCTTGTCAATATGAGATCTTTGCAAAGTCTTCTCAAGCGGGACCATGTCCGTGGACTAACAAATGTTAGTTTTGCTAAAGATCGTGCTTGCAGTGCTTGTATCAAAGGAAAGCTACATGAAAAGGCTCACCCTCTCATGACTATCATTTACTCAAAGAGGCCTTTGGAGCTCCTTCACTTGGATCTCTTTGGGCCTCCATCCTTCGATAGTTTTGGGGGTAGAAAGTATTGCTTGGTGATTGTGGATGATTATTCAAGATACACATGGGTATATTTCTTCAAGAGGAAGAGTGAGACCCAACAATCCGTCATTGACTTTGCAAATGAAGCTCAACGTCAACACAATGCAAAGATCTTGACAATAAGAAGTGACAACCGCACCGAGTTCAGGAACTAAACCTTGGATGAGTTTCTTAGTGATGAGGGGATCCGGCATCAACATTCTGAACCTTATACCCCTCAACAAAATGGTGTAGCGGAGAGGAAGAACCGGACGTTGATGGATGCGGCAAGGACCATGATGGCGGAGTTCAAGTATCCATACAACTTTTGGGCCAAAGCCATCAACACCGCGTGTCATGCATCCAATCGGCTCTATCTCCGCAAAGGCTTGAACAAGACTCCATATGAGATTCTCACCGGTAACAAGCCCAACCTCAAGTACTTCCAGGTGTTCGGGTGTAAGTGTTTCATTCTCAAGAAAGGTGTTCAGTTGTATAAATATGAGGCTAGAGCTTATGAGGGCATATTTGTTGGTTATGCTACAAACTCTCATGCTTACCGTGTCCTCATTAAGTACATGGGACTTATTGAGGAGACATGTAATGTGGAGTTTGATGAGAATAACGGCTCCCAAGTGGAGCAAAGTGGCACTTGTGATGTAGGTGATGAAATTCCTCCCCAAGCCATAAGAAGAATGGGTGTTGGTTTTATGCTACCCATTGAGGATCCCCTTGTGGCCAAAGGAGAAGGACAATGTTCCACTCACGTGGAGCCATTACTAACCCAAGGCCCACATGCTTCCGAAGAATGAAGTGAAGGTCCTCAACATCATGAACATGACCAAGGGCAAGATCATCCTCAAGATAGAATCCCCATGTGATGCCCAATGTCAAGTTCTCTCATCCAAGCAAGTTCAAGATCAAGAACAAGCTCAAGACGACGCTCAAGATGATCAAGTAACCGCTCCTCAACTCTCTCCGGAGGAGGAATTAGAGCGTAGTGCCACCAAGATCACATCCAAGCTATCCATCAAAGATTATCTCATGACAAATGTTCTAGGAAGCTTAAGAAAGGGGGTAAGAACTCGTAGAAAATTAGCAAACTATTGTGAACATCCCGCGTTTGTCTCTTGTGTTGAACCCCATAAGGTCTATGAGGCGCTCGAGGATCCGGATTGGCTTAGTGCCATGCATGAAGAACTCAACAACTTCGAGCACAACCAGGTGTGGAGATTGGTGCCAAGGCCAACGGGGAACCATAATGTCATTGGAACCAAGTGGATATTCAAGAACAAGCAAGATTCTCATGGAATTATCATTCGCAACAAGGCTCGTTTGGTAGCACAAGGCTACTCCCAAGTCAAGGGTATCGACTACGGTGAAACCTTTGCTCCCGTTGCTCGGCTTGAATCCATTCGTATGTTGATTGCTTATGCTTCTCATCATAACTTTAAGTTACAGAAATGGATGTGAAGAGAGCTTTTCTTAATTGTCCTATTCATGAGTTGGTATATGTCAAGCAACCCCCCGGGTTCGAGGATCTCTATTTTCGCGATCATGTGTACCAACTCGATAAGGCACTCTATGGCCTTAAGCAAGCCCTATGTGCGTGGTATGACCACCTTACCAAGTTGTTGCAAGATTGTGGTTTTGAAATTGGGAAAATCGACCCCACTCTTTTTACTAAGAAGGGCAAAGGGGAGTTGTTTGTGTGCCAACTATATGTTGATGATATTATCTTTGGTTCCCCTAACAAAGCTTTCAATGAGGAATTTGCCGCACTCATGACCTCCAAGTTCAACGTGTCCATGATGGGAGAGTTGCAGTTCTTTCTCGGGCTCGAAGTCAAGCAACGAAGACAAGGAACCTTCATCAACCAAGACAAATACACTCAAGACATGCTCAAGAGATTCGAGCTGAGTGATATCGAGCCGGCTTCCACTCCAATGCCTATCAAATGCCAACTTGACATAGATCCCAATGGTAAAGTAGTGGATCAAAATTTATATCGCTCCTTGATTGGCTCCTTGCTTTACCTTTGTGCATCTAGACCGGATATCATGTTGAGTGTGGGAATTTGTGCACGGTTTCAAGCCGCACCTAAGGAAAGCCACTATGTGGTGGTCAAGCGAATCTTTCGATATTTGGCTCATACCCCAAACTTTGGCTTATGGTATACAAGAGGATCTAACTTCAACCTTGTGCGATATTCAGACTCCGATTGGGCGGGAGACAAAGTGGATAGGAATTCCACTTCCGGAGGCTGCCAAATTCTTGGTTGGTCTTTGGTGAGTTGGTCTTCCAAGAAGCAAAGTTGTGTGTCTCTCTCGTCCACCGAAGCGGAGTATGTGGCTGCCGGTAGTTGTTGTGCACAAATTCTTTGGATGAGGCAAACTTTAAAGGATTACTGTGTCATTTGTGACAAAGTGCCTCTTTGGTGTGACAATGCAGGTGCCATCAAGATTTCTCTCAACCAGGTGCAACACTTCAAGATGAAGCATATTGAGATCTGGTATCACTTTATCCGGGATCATATTAGGCGAGGGGAGATCTAGCTCAACTATGTCAACACTCATGATAACCTTGCAGATATCTTCACGAAGCCTTTGGATGAAGCAAGATTTCATGAGTTAAGGCATGAGCTAAATATGAATGATTCGAGCAATGTTGCTTGAACCCTTGCACATTCCACCATACTCAACTTTTTATCTTGTTTAGGTGTAGGCATGGACATAGGGGGAGTGTTGTTCTCTCAATGAACTCTCCCTCCCCCCATTATGCATAAATTGATCAATTCTTTCACATTAGCCATTGTTGATGGTACTTGTGCTTCAAAGACAAGTTTTGGTCATGGGCCCAAGGATAATTCTTCGTGGTGCCATACCAATTGACTCAAACATAGGTGGCTCCGGCCACCGCCATCTCTTTGGAGAGGCTGTGTTGCGTTTTTAGTCCATGTTGTGCCTTGCCTTTATTTCTTTGTGCCGAGCATGAGTGTGTGGTCTCGTGGGTTAGCTCTTTGGTGCGTTCGTTCACGTGAAGGTTGCAGTGCAAGTGCCTCTTTCTTCTTTGTTTTGAAACATGCATTTTCTTGGGTTCACGGTACTACCATGGTTCTCCACGATACTACCGTAGGAGCTGCGCACGGTACTACCACACCTAGCATGATAGTGATTTTTTACTGCCGCATGGGGGAGCAGTACTATCGCCCACGGTGCGGTACTTCCGCCCAGGCGGTACTACCGCGATGACATGCGGTACTACCGTGAAGTCAAGAGCGCGTGGGGGTTAAGAGCGGGCAGGGGGATTTCCAACTCCCCCATACCCATTCAACTCTTTTCCCCATGATGTCTCTCTCTCTCCTGCCCAAGAACGGCGCCGGAGACCCTCGCTGGATCTCCGTCTTCGGCCGCCCTCCTCGCATTCCGTCCGGTGGGATCGGTGCCCACCACTTCCTCTTGCCATGGAAGAAGGTTTCTCCCCAAATCCCTCTATCTTTGGTTCGTTCTTTCATTTGTAGGTCTTTGGGGAGATGCATGTTGTTATTGAGATTTTAGGCCAAATCTTTGCAAGAGTAGGATGTAGGAGAGCAGTAACACGTAGAGATGGTACTCGGTATGTGGCCCCGTGGTTGATTTGATCAGCCATAGTACCGCTTCGTTGTCACGGCTGTGCTCAGATCTATTGGAGGTCCGGATCTGGCACCATGCGATAGTACCACTCATACGGTACTACCGATCCACAGGAGCGATACTACCGCGCGAGGCGCAGCACTAAAATTTTACTGCCTCTCCAAGACACGGTACTACCGTGCCGTCCTAGCCTGTACTACCATGGCTAGGAGCAGCACTAAAATTTTAGTACCGTGCTCCCATGTGGTACTACCAATGTTGTCAAATCTCCCTTGTGTCATTTACCAAGTGCGAGTTCTACTTGTTTCACCTGTTTTGCTGTGGTCTTTGCATTGATCCTTCTCGTTTCTCTTGCATGTTTTTGTGGTTGTGTGTCATAGGTGGTGGCTCCAGTATCCATGCATGTCGTTCCAATCCCAGCTGTGACACGGGCTCCAAGCATTTGCGCAACCAAGATGAAGCTCTAAAGGGCTCCAATGCCCCCAACGCAGGACCAAGACCACCGCCACCAAGCTCAAGGAGCCCCTCATGGGCATGGATGAGATACCCCTTGCGGAGTTTGTCACTTGAAGAAAGATCAACCCCTATGTGAATCCTCGTGCCAACTTCAGAGGGAATGATCTGTTCTGGACTAAGCATCAGTATCTCATTTATCTGGACGTGATCAAGGCCAAGCAGAACATATATGTGGACGTGCACTGGATTGACATGAATCATATGAGGCAGGATAAGCATCGTGCCTATTTTGGTGAGGCTCTGGATCTGGTGGAGCAGTTTGGCATTGAGGATGTGATGTCTTTCCACCTGGATTATGAGCTTGAGATTGTGGCACATTTCTTTGCCATGGCCCACTTCCATCCTAATGAGGAATGGACCATGACCTGGATGACCAACGGATAGCGGATGACTACTACATGGAAGGACTTCATGGATTTGCTTCGGCTTCCTGATGAGGGGCTCAACACGCCCATTGGTGTTCGCCCTCATGCCAATTCCGAGTCAGCCAACAATAACAAGCTTCAGCCCTACTATGTTGAGAAGTTGCTTCCCAATGGCAAAAGGCGTGGGTGTTGAACTCCTTCCTTGACATCACGTATCGCATCTTCCGCAACTCCCTATTTCCATGCATTGGTGACAAGGACAAGGTGCACACCTATCTTGTGGATATGTTGCTCATTTGTGAGGAGGCGCACCACTCTCAGTCGCAACCACTTGATGTCTCACATATCATGTGGTGCCAGCTTCGGTTTGCGGTGTTCAACCGTAAGGTACCCATCTAAGGACCTTACCTGTTTTTGTTGATCTCGAAGACTTGGGAGAAGCTCTTTCCCGATATGGAGTTTCGTGCCCCTGACTGGACTCGTCATGAGCCAATCAAGCTCCGTGTCAAGACCCAGTGGGCCAACACTACTACCTGTGCTGAGGTAGCGGCTGTTCAGATGGATGTGGATGAGGATGAGATTGGGGAGGAGGAAGCTGCCGAGGACAGCTCTGCTGGTTACTCGCCTTCATCTTATGAGCCCTCTTCGGCTAAGAAGCTAAAGAACAAGATGAAGGCTCTGTTCTTCATACAGGCCAAGGGGCAGTACCGGTCTCATGTTGCTCAGAAGGAGAGTCGCCGCCGCAACAAGCGGATCTTGAGGATGTTTGGTGAGGAGATATCCAGCGGGTCTGAGAAGGTCATCACACCAGAGGCAGACTGGATGACGAAGTAGGGCTACAAGTGAACTGATTCTAAGGAGGACAAGGAGGAGACCATCCCCGCTGCCGAGTCTGACGAGGATCGTGACGAGTGATCGCTTCAGCTTGAGCCACCACATGTGTCGTAGGTGTCCTCTCTGCTTTTTTGGTGTCTCTATGCCAAAGGGGGAGAGAGTGTAGGATTTGTGAGTTGTGTGTCGTGTTTCGTCTTATCGCTTTGCTTCCATTCCGTTGAACCTCTCTTGCTTTGGTGTGCTTTGTGCTTGTGATACCTTTCTATCATATGGTGTAAGACATATGCACTCTAGCATACCTTATTGAGCCGATGCTATCTTGTGATCTTTACTTTTTGCTCTTAGTCATTATCTTGCTTAGTGTTAGCCTTTTTGTTGCAAGACATGCCTTGTCTATAAAATATAGGGGGAGTGTTGATCCTAGTATGTGTGCGTGCAGTCCAAAGCACTTCTCTAGATAGAAAACATCTAGGGGGAGCCCGTCTATATTTTAGAGATGTGGGGTTTTGTAACGCCCTCAATGCGGCTATATCTCCCACGTGTCGAAGCACGACTTAGAGGCAGAACCGCATTGAAAGCAATGTCGCAACTGAGGTAATCTTCATACAACCCATGTAATACATAAAGGGAAATAGATACATAGTTGGCTTACAATCGCCACTTCACACAATACATGAATAAAGCATTACATAATCCAGATACAATCAAGGTCTGACTACGGAACCAAAATAAAAGAAGCCTACCCCAAATGCTACATAGATCCCCGATCGTCCCAACTGGGCTCCACTACTGATCAACTAGAACGAAACAACACAAAGGACAAGATCTTCATAGAGCTCCTCTTTGAGCTTGGTTGCGTCATCTGCATGGTATCCTCGGCACCTGCAAGCTGGTTTTGGAAGTATCTGTGAGTCACGGGGACTCAGCAATCTCACACCCTCGCGATCAAGACTATTTAAGCTTATGGGTAAGGTAAAAGGTATGAGGTGGAGCTGCAGCAAGCGACTAGCATATATGGTGACTAACATACACAAATGAGAGCGAGAAGAGAAGGCAAGGCACGATCGATAAAACTATGATCAAGAAGTGATCCTAGAACAACCTATGTCAAGCATAACTCCAACACCGTGTTCACTTCCCGGATTCCGCCGAGAAGAGACCATCATGGTTACACATGTGGTTGATGTATTTTAATTAAGGTTAACTTCAGGTTTTCTACAACCGGACATTAACAAATTCCCATCTGCCCATAACCGCGGGCACGGCTTTCGAAAGTTCAAATCCCTGCAGGGGAGTCCCAACTTAGCCCATCACAAGGTCTCACGGTCAGCGAAGGATATTCCATCTCCCAAGACAATCCGATCAGGCTCGGCATCCAGGTTACAAGACATCCTCGACAATGGTAAAACAAGTCCAGCAACACCGCCCGAAAGTGCCGACAAATCCCGATAGGAGCTGCACATATCTCGTTCTCAGGGCACACTCAGATTGTCCAAACTTCCGGTAGGCCAGCCCAGAGTTGCCCCTGGTGGCCACCGACGACTGACAGGTTGGACCAACACTCAGAGGAGCACTGGCCCGGGGGGGGGGGGAAGAAAAGGCTAGGTGGCAAATGGTAAAACCAAGGTTGGGCATTGCTAGAGGAGTTTTATTCAAGGCGAACTGTCAAGGGGTTCCCATTATAACCCAACCACGTAAGGAACGCAAAATCCGCGAACATAACACCGATATGACGAAAACTAGGGCGGCAAGAGTGGAACAAAACACCAGGCATAAGGCCGAGCCTTCCACCCTTTACCAAGTATATAGATGCAGTAATTAAATGAGAGATGTTGTGATATCCCAACAAAATATCCATGTTCCAGCATGGAACAAGCTCCAATCTTCACCTGCAACTAACAACGCTAGAAGAGGGGCTGAGCAAAGGGGTAACATAGCCAAACAATGGTTTGCTAGGACAAGGTGGGTTAGAGGCTTGGCTTAACAATATGGGAGGCATGATAAGGAAGTGATAGGTATCGCAGCATAGGCATAGCAAAAGAGCGAGCAACTATCAAGCAAAGATAAAAGTGATTTCGAGGGTATGGCCATCTTGCCTGAAAACCCACAAGGAAGAAGAATGAGTCCATGAAGAAGACAAACGGACGTAGATGAACGGATCCTCACAACTCTGGAACGAAACCGAAGCTAACGCGAGAAGTAACCCGGAAAGAAGCAAACAAACATAGTAAACAACTCCCACATAATCATGGCATGATGCACAATCAAGTATGATGCATGTCTGGTTTGATGAGGCGTGGCATGGCAAAGTGCACAAACAACTTGCATATTGACGAAACACCACATTCAAGTTATTTAGTTCGATCTCGTTTATGTACCCAACAAGATTAAATGATGTTTGCATGGCAAGAGGTGAAGCATAAACAAACTATCTATCTAGGCAAGTTTAAATGAAGCCGGATATACAAACAACAATTCCAGAAAATCCCCATATGCATATTTCAAATTTGGTACTGTTCTGCCTAAACCATATTTTAGAGTTGTTAAACAGCAAAAGTAAGTGCATCATGTTAATCTATGCATTTTTCTGGACAAGTTACATATATAATTTATTAAATTTGGAGCTACGGTTATTTAGTTATGAAATAAACCATTTTAACAAATCATTTATGCAAATTAATGCAAACAGGAAGTTTAAACATTTTGACATGGGTGAAAGTTGCATATTATGAAAGTACATGAGATCCTAAGCATTTTACATATATTACATGCTTTATTATGATGCATGGATATTTAGATATGAGCAAAGCAAATTAATGGCATTACTAAAAATATGCATGCACTGGAAATATGCCAAAATCACACAGCGGAAAAAAACATGCACGGGCCGGATTGAAGCGCAGTGCAGCGGCCCGGTAGCGAATGAGGCCCGAGTGCGCTGAGTGTGTGTGCAACAGAAAAGGGAAAACAGAGCAAAAATTGGGACGCCTGGGACTCGAACCCAGGACCTCCTGGTTCAGTGCCTGTGTGACCGACCACTAGGATGCTTCTGTAATTTGTTCAGAAAGGAGTACAGCTACTTAAAGAGAAAAGCAAAGGCGTAGCCCTCCTCTGCCATGAAGGCACGGTGACAGCAGGTCTCCGGCAAGCCTTAACGGCCGGATGCAGCAGCGGCTTAGGCTGGAGTTCGGCGGTGGGGGTACGGAAAAAGGAGGGGAGTGCAGCAACAGGATGCGTGCATGCATGTGGAGAGCGGAAGAAAGAGTCCGGAGCTCGAGCATCGAGCTGGAGCTCGTCTTGGCTGCGGCGCACAGCGACGCATAAATGAGCATGGCGTGGTGAGCGAGCGGCAAGCAGGCAGGGTGTGCGTGCGGGTGCAGATGCATGCGGGGGCTACGGGCGCGTGTGGTGGAGCAACGATGCGAGGGTGGCTGGGCGTGCATGGAGGCGAAGCCTCGCTGGACATGGCTACACCCATGGCTGCCGACTGTAACAGAGACGAAGTGCATGGATGCATTCCATAGGTGAGGCGAGCAAAGGCAAGAACACGAGCTTGGGCTCGCTGCCATGGTCGTCCATGGCGTGGCGGACATGGCCTCTGACGTGACGGGATCGGTGGCCACAACGACAGAATCGAACCGGGGAGGGGCTGGGAGGAACGGCTGCTCACTAGGGGCTCGAGGGATACGACAAGGAGGCCGGGAGATGAAGGAGAGGGTGACGACGAGCTGCTGGTCGGGGCGACGTCCTCGGATCCGAGAAGTAGAGAAAGCAGGGGAGGAAGAGGACGACAGGGAAGAAGCTGGACTTGGCGATCCGGGCCTCGGAGAGGTGCGGAAAGCTGTTGCCAGAGTCGTGGGACTTGCTACGGAGGAATAAGGTCGGGGACGCCGGCTGCTACGCCGGGCTCGAGCATCAACTCGGCACGGCCATGGCCATGACGATGGCGACGGCAGGGAGGCGCGTGGGGGAGGCTCCCACCCAACTAACTCCCGGGATCGGTCGAGGAGGGTGATGGGGCGCAAGAAGACATGCCGGAGAGGATCCTAACGCAGGTTGTACGCGAGGACGACGACGGGCGCCAGCGGTTCTCTCTCGGGTGCTCTGTTCGTGAAGAAGAGGGACAACCGGAGGAAGCAGAGGGCTTGTGGCGGCGGCGAGAGAGGGAAAAGGGAAACCCTAAGGGCGCGGTGGCTTTATAGTTGCGCAGGCAGGCGCTAGCCTCGACGTCCGTGAGCCTCCTGCTCATGGCACTTGTCATGGTTTTGTCACGGCAGATGTCCTAGAGAGAGGACTTAGTCGTGGAGCCATCGCGACGGGTTAGCTTGAAGGGGTTAAAGCGGACACAAGGACGCAAGAGAGTTTATACTAGTTCGGCCCCTTCGATGAAGGTAAAAGCCTACGTCTAGTTGTGATGGAATTGATGGGGTTTCGATGACTAGGGAGCAAACAAGCTTCGCCTATGTCCCGAGTTGTTGTTTGTTGCCCTTGAACCGCCGCCGGGTCGTCCCCTTATATACACGGGTGACTCCCGTCCGCTTACGGAGTCCCAATACTGGCTCATAGATGTGTCCGGTTTGGTCTCTACTTATTCCTAACTTACAATACAGGTTAACTACTAACGCCGGTTTACGGCTACAGGCCTTGAACCGACCATGGGCCTTGAGCCCTCCTCTGTCTTCTTGGGCTTTAACATACTTAACTACTAACGAAGTTAACCCGGCCCAGATAGGCCGGTTTACGCCCAGTAGTAATATCCCCAACATTAGGCCCCAGATTGATTTGAACGGGTTCATGTCAATCCTTTAATAAAAGCTTCACCTTCAACATCTTCTTATAAATTGGTAAACCGCCATGATGTCATCTTCTCTGATTGCTGTAAACCGGAGTGACGTCACCTGTCATAACGAAGCTATCCATTATGCTTCTTTGTTTAATAGATCGGCGGAAATCGAGGCAACAGCTCCGTTTTGTGGCCCTTTGATTGTCGCGCCTAACTCATGTTCTTTTGCCTTATAAATAGGACCGAAGGGTCATTTCTTTTCTCCTTCCATGCCTTCTTCGTCTTCCTCGCATCGCCAGCCTCGGAGCTCCGCCGCCACCGTCGACCTCTGCCTCATCCTTGGCCGCTGCATCAACCTGAGCGCACCAGAACATCATGGCAACCTTCCGCATCTTCCTCAGCTCCGGTAAATCTTCTATCCTTTCCCCCGCAGATCTGGCCTAGGGTTTCGCAGTTCTTCAGATGAATCCGCCAATCTTTACTCTGTGCAATGATAGCTGTTTGACCTTTGCCTTCACTTATGCATCTCAAACCATAGATCTATATGAGCATTTTGCTCATTGGTTCGGTACTGCTCCTTTGAACCTCTAAGTATTTATCTTTTTCTGAACTTGCTTCAGATCCAATGCTGTAAAGAAATCTTGTGAAACCTGTTTCTGTGTACTTGTCCATCCGCAATCTCAGCTTTTTAATGCTTAGATCAGGCGGTTTAACCTTATAGAATTTTTTCCAAACCGGTATATGCCATTAGTCCCCTTGTTGAACCGCCAGATGTTGGTTGCTTCATGAAACTCCGGTTCAGATAGTTCTGTCTCTGGTTTAACAGTGCATATACCAACGTACCTTGATCAAATACATTTTTGAACCGGGATCTTCTACCTTGTAGATTCCATCATGGCCAAGCAAGTATATGAGTGCAATTGGGTTCCTTCTCGCGTCACAGAGGCTGAACTAGATGATTTAGTCCTGATTAGCGCTTTAGGCAGCAAAGATACCATCCATTGGAGGGCTCCTGGCAAAGAATGCCCTCCCACACCTCGAGAAGGAGAGGTTGTTGTTTTCGTAGATCACTTAGCACGGGGCTTTAAGCCGCCCGGTTCTAAATTTTACCGGGATGTGTTAGCCGATTTCCAACTCCATCCACAAGACACTGGCCCCAGCTCTATTACAAATATGTGTCACTTCCAAGTGCTCTGTGAGGTGTTCTTTCAAGAGGAGCCCACAGTGGAATTGTTCAGAGACCTTTTCCATTTAAACCGCCATACTGAATTTACTGATGGCTCTAATACGGAGTTGGGTGGCGTGGCGATTCAGAAAAGGAAAGAGGTCACATACCCTCACGCCAAGCTGCACAGCCACCCTAAAGAGTGGAATCAGACATGGTTCTACTGCAAAGACACCTCCCCTGCTGGTGAGAATCCTTTTCCTGGCTTTCGTCCGGAGCGGCTCAGCAATACACACCCTTTTCCTCAAACATTGACTGCCCAGGAGAGAAGCAAATATGCTCCCCAACTGTCAAAGCTCAGAGCCTTTATGGCCAACAGTTTAACAGGGGTTGATCTCGCTCACTGTTGGATATCATGGAGCATACTGCCCCTTAGTCAGTGCTCCAGTTTGATGTGCGAGTATACTGACAGTGTTGGTGACCCACTGCGACATTCAAAAATCCAGCTCTCCGATGAAGAAATCACAGAGGCTGTGAATAAGATGTTGAATGAACCAGAACACGTCTGCGCTAAAACCGGCCTGCTTCCCTTCTGTGCCACCAATAAACCACCAGCTGTAAGACTTTGATTTTTCTCTTTGCTGAATCTGTTTATTGATATGTCTGGTCATTGTTTAATATCAGTGTATGTGTAATCAGGGCAATGATCCGTTTTCGAGCAAAAAACTGCCGCAGGAGAAACTCGAAAAACCAGCCAAACCGGAAAGAGCAACTCAGCAAAAGACTAAAGCTGTGAAGAAGGCTGCCCACAGGAAAAGAACCACGACATCTTCTAATCCGGCCCCTGATGATGATGTCGATAATCCGGACTTTGAGGTAGAGATTGACTCACTTGGTTTATTTTTCATGCTTCTTATTGATGATGATATTTGTCAGGATGATGCCGAAGCCAGCCACGCGGATGTTGCACAGGTAATTATTCTCTCTTCCGATTCAGAAACTTTGCCTTCACAAAAAATCCGTCAGGCAAACCGGAAAGTTAAATTTTCTCATCCTCTTGCTTATCTGGATCCTAAATTTCTTATGAAGACCCAACAGCACGAAGCTCGTCGCACAACCCGGCACAGCGGCCAGGTAGTTACCTCCGCCAGTTTACCGAACAGTCCGGTTCGGAAACGCCATTCAGAGGTCTCTAATTTGCTTGTCAGTGCTTGTCCTAAAGCGGGCTATTTTCGTCAACCTCTTAATCCGTCTGACTCCGATTACCAGGTTACTTCCCACTCATCTTCTGGCGAGTCATCGGCTACTCAGCTGCCACCACTCAAAACGGTGCTTGGGTAAGCTATACTTATTGTGATATTTGCAGTACATCGCCTTAGAACTTATGCTGTATTTGATTTTGTTATTCTTCTCAGGGCCAAACCTAGGCCCAGCAAGAAGGCCCGCCTGGACAAAGCGGCCGAAGAAGATGTCGTTCTTGAGCCAGGAAAGACTCCCGATCTTGAAGCGGTTATTCCTGAGGATATACCCAACGATCCGCCGCAGCAAGACGACGATCTTATTGTTGAAGAGAGACCTACTAATGCCTCAGGTCCTGTCAATCAGCCCACAGGCTCCATCCAGATTGAAAGCTCCACCGGTCCAGCAAAAACTACTGACAAGCCAACTGCTCTAGTGCAAATCGGCGGTACCAAGGATGATGAGGTTGTCATTACCAGTATTGGCCATACTGAGCCGAGCAACCCTGTCGCTTTCTCCAAACATTCTGCCAAGGAAGAATTTGCTGCCTTTGGCAAAGGCAAGTGGAACGCTGATCTGACGACTTACGCTGCTCTGAATGCCCAAGATATCCATTCCGGCTATCTGAACCGGTTGTATACCAGTCGCGACTATGAAGCTGGTCTGGTTAATATGATGAAAGATAAATATGAGTTACCTTCCATATGCTCCTTCCTGCTTGTATGCTTCCATTCTTGCTGACTCTCGTAGCCCCCAAGGGCCGGTTCAACTTAGCGTAGTTAAACCGGTACTTTAAGTAATTGAAATTGCCGCATTAGAATATATACGAGCAAATATCCATTAGCCCCCAAGTGCCAAGTTGAATACTTGTATTGATCTTGGGACTTTGTAAGCAATTAAAAGATAAAGAACGAATATGCATTAGCCACCAAGTGCCAAGTGCATAACTTGTTATGTGGTTGGTACTTCAATCCTCGTACCGTTTTGTTGAAGCATATACTTGTCTGCATGCAGGCTGAGCTGAAGAGGAAAGAAAACCAAATCGTCGACCTCCAAGAAAACCTGAAAACCCAACAAGCGTAAAACTCCAAAGCAAAAGAGGAATTAGTCAATGCTTTAAGCGCCATGGAGCAGCTTAAGGAGAGCTTCAAGAAGAAACAGGCGGATTGGGCCATTGAAAGGTCCACTTTAATCAAACGAGCAGAGGATGCCGAGGCTGCACTAAAACCGGTGGCGGATGAACTGACCAGTATAAAACGACACGTGCATACTATGACCACTGCTATCTTTGGTAAGCCAGTTTGACTTCTAAATTGACTCGGCCTTCTTACAGAACTGCCGGTTTAACCCTTATGATATTTCAGGGACACGCACTAGTCACTTGGGGTCAGATGTGCGGAAAAAATTGAAAGTCGTCTACACGTTGGTCGAACAACTGTATACTTGCACACAACGGATCATCTGTACCGCATCTCACAACAAACCGGCGCCCACTTTGATTCAAGATACCCTGATGAAACTGTCGGTGCTTCCCGCCCGGGTTGAAGAGCTGAAGGAATCTGCTGCTCGAACCGGTGCGATCAATGCCTTAATGCGGGCAAAGGGCTGGGTGCCAGATTTTGATCCTATCGAAGCGGCTCAGGGCTATCCCAGCTTGAAAGAAGACGGGTCAGAATTTAGTGAAGCGGATCAGCGAGCTATAAACCGGGAGGTGCGTCCGCTAGCTTATCAACTGGCTGAAGAAGCAGACTTGTCTCGTTATCAAGCTCAATATGATAATCAGAACAAGCGAATAGCTGCCCCAATTCATGGATCGGAATATCTTATCCCTCCAATCCGTAAGCACACATATGCTCCCGATATTGATCCGTCATTGCTGATCCATGATGAAGCTGTTTTTCAAGCATTAATGGGAATCGACTGGACAACTGTTGATTTCCAGCCACTGGGTAGAGAAACGGAGGCTGAAGCGGCGCATGATGACCCACAACCATCAGGCAAGGCTGGTGACCAAGCTTGAACCGGAAGCCGGTTTTGAAACTGCCTTTCCTTTGCAAAAAACAATCATATTATTATGGGCACCGTGTTGCCTTGTAATAGACTAGCTGTTACTTTTGATGTTTGATATGCCTTCGTCCATAATTTGTTCTTCCTGTGGTGATGAACTACCCAAAGCACTTTCTGCAATAAAAAACTCTTCAAGTGCCACCGCGGTTGTACCGTCCGGCGGAATATGATGTCTGCATATATGAAGTCAAAACATCCAAAAAAATCTTAAGTATATAACCAAATTTTTGCAATACATAATACCTGCCATCGTTGAGCATGAAGTTGGCTTGGCCAATCTTGAAGCGGAGTTTTGCAAACCCATACTTTTGGAGGAGATAACAGCTCTTGTATATATATGACGCTGGTTTACCAGGTAAACCGTGCCGGGTTATAATAAACACCGTGTTACTCCATAAGAGGATGTTAACAACAAGGATCAAACCGGGCAAATAGTCTCCGGATTGACGTGAACTGTGTTCCGTCAATTGATTGGTTAAAAAACTTTGTCAATTTAAAAAACGCAATAAGAAGCAAAAACCCCCCTTCAAAGAAAAATGTAAATCAAGTACAATGACAAAACCGTTGCAAAAAAAAGGTTTATTTGAGTTGATCAGATGGTGTTACCATGGCCGAACACGACCAAGCTCCCGTTAGGTGTAACTATGGTTCTAGTCAGCCAGGTCCCCAAATGAAACCATGGCATTTACGCCGATCAAGTGGCATGGTCATGGTTCGGGTTCGACCAAGCCCCCAAGTGATTCTGTGGCCTTAGGCCGATCAAGAGGCATGACTGGTTCATACACGACCAAGTCCCCAAGTGATCTGGTGGCTTTTGCATATCAAGAGGCATGGTATTGTTTCGGACACGACCAAACCCCCAAGTGATATGATGCTTTTAAAAAGCGAACTCAAGGGGTAAACCGGAGGCCGCTTTAGAACAACTTCGTGTAACCTCACATGATGTAAAAGAACAGATACCCCGCTTTAGCTGAGGTTCCGGTTTATTATATTTAGTCATACTATATACATTGTCATAATATGTACACAAGTATAGCCAATGGCTCAGGTATAGTAAGGCCGAAGATGAGCTATGTTCCATGGCCTGTTGGTCTCCTCCTCTGATGTGCGTGAGTCTTTATGCTCTCGAATATCGATCAGATAGTATGACCCGTTGTGCAGATTCTTGCTGACCACGAAAGGCCCCTCCCAAGGTGGGGATAGCTTATGCATATCAGTCTGATCTTGGATGAGCCGAAGCACCAAATCTCCTTCCTGAAAGGTTCTGGTTCTGACTCGGCGACTGTGATAACGACGAAGATCCTGCTGGTAAATCGCCGATCAGGCGGCTGCGATGTCACGCTCTTCATCCAACTGGTCCAAAGCATATTGCCGTGCTGTCTCGTTGTCCGCTTCAATATAAGCCGTCACACGAGGTGAATCATGATGGATATCACTGGGGAGAACCGCCTCCGCTCCATAAACCATGAAGAATGGTGTGTATCCTGTTGATCTGTTGGGTGTTGTATTGATGCTCCATAACACAGATGGTAATTCTTCTACCCAACAACCCGGCGTTCTCTCCAAAGGAACCATGAGCCGGGGCTTGATACCTCTCAAGATCTCTTGATTAGCTCTTTCTGCTTGACCATTGGACTGTGGGTGTGCCACTGATGAAACGTCGAGCCGGATGTGCTCCCGTTCGCAGAACTCCTTCATGGCACCTTTGGACAAATTGGTACCATTATCTGTAATGATACTGTGCGGAAAGCCAAACCGGAAAATCACCTTTTTGATGAACTGAACCGCCGTGGCCACATCACAATTGCTAACAGGTTCTGCCTCCACCCACTTTGTAAAGTTGTCAACCGCCACCAGGAGGTGGGTCTTCTTATCTTTGGACCTTTTGAAAGGCCCAACCATATCCAGCCCCCAAGTCGCAAATGGCCAAGTAATTGGAATCATTCTCAATTCTTGAGCCGGTACATGAGCACGTCTTGAAAACCTTTGGCAACCATAACATCGTCGAACCAGATCCTCCACATCAGCATGAGCAGTTAACCAATAGAAACCATGGCGAAACACTTTAGCCACCAGAGACTTTGAACCGGCGTGGTGACCACAATCTCCTTCATGGATCTCACGCAAAATTTTGCGGCCTTCTTCAGGAGACACGCAGCGTTGAAAAGCTCCTAATACACTGCAATGATGCAACTCGCCGTTGATGATAGCCATGGACTTGGATCGCTGGATTATCTGCCGGGCCAGAATCTCATCCTCTGGCAACTCGCCTCGGTTCTTGTACGCTAGATAAGGAAGTGTCCAATCCGGAATAACATGAAGAGCTTCCACCAATTGAGCCTCCAGATCGGGAATAGCCAAATCCTCTTCACCAGGGATCCTGACCGGCGGGTTGTGCAGTATATCCAGAAAAACATTGGGCGGGACCAGTTTGCGCTGAGAGCCCAGCCGGCTTAAAGCGTCCGCCGCTTCATTTTTCCGCCGGTCCACGTGGTCCACGTGATAGCCTTTGAAATAACCTGCAACAATATCCACCTCACGATGATATGCTGCCATGAGTGGGTCCTTGGAGTCCCAAGTGCCAGGCACCTGCTGAGCCACAAGGTCCAAGTCACCGAAGCACTTAACTCGACTTAGATTCATCTCCTTAGCCATCTGGAGACCATGGAGCAAGGCTTCATACTCAGCTGCATTGTTAGTACAAGGGAACATTAAGCGGAGAACATAACAAAACTTATCACCTCGTGGGGAAGTTAATACGACTCCAGCCCCCGAGCCTTCCAATTGCCTAGAGCCGTCAAAATGGATGGTCCAATAAGTATGATCCGGTTTTTCTTCAAGTGCTTGCATTTCCGTCCAATCATTGATGAAATCAACAAGTGCTTGAGACTTAACCGTGTCCGAGGCACATACTTCAAACCGTACGGCCCCAGCTCTATAGCCCATTTTGCAATCTGGCCAGTTGCCTCCTGGTTCTGGATGATCTCTCCCAAAGGAGCAGAACTGACCACCGTAATTGGGTGCCCTTGGAAGTATTGTTTAAGCTTCCGGCTTGCCATAAAAACTCCATATACCAGCTTCTACCAATGCGGATACCTTTGCTTGGACTTGATTAGTACCTCGCTGATATAATAGACCGGTCGTTGAACCGGATACTCCTTACCTGCCTCTTTTCGCTCCACCATAATAGCCACGCTGACCGCCCGAGCATTGGCAGCAACATATAGCAGCAACGGCTCCTTGTCAATGGGAGCGGCGAGCACCGGCGGATTGGCCAATTGCCGCTTTAAGTCCTCAAACGCTGCATCAGCGGCGGAACTCCAGACAAACTGATCCGTCTTTTTCAACATCTGATACAAAGGGATTGCCTTCTCACCAAGACGACTGATCAACCGGCTTAATGCTACAATCCGGCCGGCCAGTCGTTGAACATCATTGATACACCTTGGTTTAGCCAGGGAGGTGATGGCCGTGATCTTCTCTGGATTAGCCTCAATTCCCCTGTTGGACACCAGAAAACCCAAGAGCTTGCCCGCCGGTACACCAAAGACACACTTGTCGGGATTAAGCATCATCTTGTATGTCCTTAGGTTATCAAAGGTTTCCTTCAAATCATCAACCAAAGTCTCCTTCTCCCTACACTTAACCATGATATCATCCACGTAAGCATGTACATTACGGCCGATTTGCTTGTGAAGACAATTTTGTACACACCATTGATAAGTTGCCTGGGCACTCTTGAGCCTGAAGAGCATAGACACATAGCAGAAGGCTCCAAAGGGAGTTATAAATGCCGTCTTCTCCTGGTCCTTAACTACCATTCTGATCTGATGATAGCTAGAATATGCATCCAAAAAACTTAAACGCTCACAACCTGCCATAGCATCAATAATTTGATCAATACGGGGGAGGGCTAAAGGATCTGCTGGACATGCTTTATTAAGATCTGTGTAATCCACACACATGCGCGAGGTGCCGTTTTTCTTGAGGACCAGCACCGGATTGGCAAGCCACTCAGGGTGAAAAACTTCAACAATAAAGCCAGCTGCTAAGAGCCTGGCTACCTCTTCTCCAATCGCCTTGCGTCTTTCTTCGTTAAACCGGTGGAGGAACTGTTTCACCGGTTTATATTTAGGATCCACATTAAGTGTGTGCTCAGCGAGTTCCCTCGGTACACCTGGCATGTCAGAGGGCTTCCATGCAAAAATGTCCCGATTCTCACGGATGAACTGGATGAGCGCGCTTTCCTATTTCGGATCCAAGTTGGCACTGATGCTGAACTGCTTGGACGAATCGTCGGGTACGAAGTCAACAAGCTTAGTTTCTGCTGCCGATTTGAACTTCAGGGCTGGATCATGCTCCGTAGTTGGCTTCTTCAACGGAGTCATATCCGCCGGATCAACATTGTCTTTATAAAACTTCAACTCCTCGGTGGCACAAACCGACTCTGCATAGGCCGCATCTCCTTCCTCACACTCCAAAGCGATTTTGCGGCTTCTGTGAACCGTTATTGTCCCCTTATGACCCGGCATCTTAAGCTGCAAATACACATAACAGGGCCGAGCCATAAACTTGGCGTAGGCCGGTCGCCCAAACAGGGCATGATATGGAGTTTGGATTTTCACCACTTCAAACGTCAATGTCTCCGACCTAGAATCATGATCATCCCCAAAGGCCACTTCTAGAGCTATCTTACCAACGGGGTATGCTGATCTGCCAGGTACTACACCGTGGAATAATGTATTAGAAGGTTTGAGATTCATATCTGTTAGTCCCATACGACAGAAGGTCTCATAGTACAGGATGTTAATGCTGCTCCCTCCATCCATGAGCACCTTGGTGAACTTGTAACCTCCCACCTAAGGCGCCACCACCAGAGCCAACTGGCCCGGATTATCGACCTGGGGAGGGTGATCTTCTCTGCTCCATATCATTGGCTGTTCAGACCAACGTAGATAACGGGGTATGGTCGGTTCAACAGAATTGACCGCCCGCCTCTGAACCTTCCGGTCTCGCTTGTCCAAGCTAGTGGTGAAGACATGGTACTACCCATTACTCAACTGCTTTGGGTTGCTCTGGTAACCTGACTATTGCTGCTGTTGGTTGTAACCACCCTGGTTGTTCTGACTATTTTGACCATTATGTCCGCCCGGATTACCATTGAATTCTAAACCGGAACTTCCTCCACCGTAACCCGGCCCGGATCCTGAGCCACCGCTAGATTCATGATCATACCGGAAATTATTAGAATTCTTGAACTCCTGCATAATAAAGCAATCCTTCCAAAGGTGGTTTGCTGGCGCCTCCTTCGTCCCATGTCTTCGACAGGGCTGGCTTAGCAGATAGTTTAGGCGGTTTGGGTTAGGGTTGGGTGCTCCATTACGATTTTTCGGTCTACCCTTGCGTCGCTGGCCATTGTCCTGTGCATTGGTATTAGCCACAAAGTCCATGTTACCATCCGCTTTACGCTTGCTTCCACCAGCATTGCCTGCCCAGTGATGCTGCTGACCTTTGGAGCTGCTGTTCTTCTTTCCTTTCCCTGTCTTGTCATCATCAGATTCGGGATCCTTGGTAGTATCAGAATCAGCATATTTCACCAAAGCGTCAGGGTCTCCATGTCGGTGCAATGACGCTTCATCCATCCCAACTTCAGCTTCAGGGGCCCAAACCGGCAGTTACCTTCTAGGGTTAATACTGCGTTGTCAGCGTTGATGCGGTCTGAGGAGTGCAACACCTATGAAACTCGGCGCACCCAATGAGTCATTGATTCTCCTTCCTCCTGGACGCATGCAGCTAAGTCCACTATCGACATAGGCTGTTTACAGGTATCCTTGAAATTGCCGATAAACCGGGCTCGTAACTGGGCCCATGAACTGATAGAATTAGCCGGCAAGCTTTTTAACCAAGTATGGGCCGTTCCTTCAAGCATCATGGTGAAGTATTTCGCACACGCCGCGTCATCCACATCAAGCATTTCCATGGCCATCTCATAGCTCTCCACCCATGTCTCTGGAGGTTGATCAGCCGTGTAATTTGGTACCTTGCGCGGGCCTTTGAAATCCTTGGGCAGGCGCACGTTGCGTAAAGCGGGGATAAGGCAAGGCACCCCCAAAGAACTAGAAGTAACACCAGGTTCAGTCAAGGTGGTTGGACGAACCGGTGTGAGCTGCCAATCCTGATGCTGTGCGTCTAACTCGGCCTCCCTGCGCGCGCGGGCCCGGTCCACTACTCCCTAAGCGTTATCAGCACCACCTGCCGGGTTGTTGTCACGGGGTGCTCCACGTCGTTCATTACTCGACACTGCCGGTTCATCCATATGTCTGCCATAGCTCCGGCTTGGACGGGGGGTCGAGTGGATCCGGTCGTGGCTGTACGAGTACGCTTCCTGTTGGGCCAAAGCTGTCCTCAGAAGTTCCTTGACCCGTCGCGTCTCTACTGCCTGCGGCGAGTCACCTTCAATTGGAATGGCCTCCAGCCGTGCAGCAGCGGCAACAAGATTGTCCATTGGGTTGGAGTAGTGACCCGGAGGTGTTAAAGCAGCCTGAGGTATAACGTTGTTTTGACGAGGCGGGTCCATCTGACGAGGCTGAACCGGTGCACCGGTCCCAGGGGTTTCTGCCCGGTTTCCCTCCAGCGGATTGCCGGCTCTTGGTCCTGGAGTGTTGAAAAGGTCTCTGGCCTTGAAAACCGGAGGTAAGCGGGATCGGTGCTTCCTCCTCATGACTTTATGCGACGCCCTCTGGTCCAACATAAGCCTATAGGCCTATGCGTCTAAAGCGGCCCGCTCTGTGGCCATCCTGGTGTCCTCAGCCGCCAGATCCGCCTTGGCCTGGGTGATCTGTTCCTTTACCTTTGCAATCTCTGCGTTGTGAACGTCCTGATCCGTCGGATTAACTTCCGCCATAAGCACAGCCAATGCATCAAATAGTTCTGATAGAACCTGAGCCGGCGGGCGCATAGGGCCTCCTGCCCCGGCAGCCGTCACCGCTGCTGAACCGGAGACCGTTGCCGTAGCTGTCAAAGAATGAAGCGCTGCTTGTGTTCCGGCCATGAATATTCCAACCCGGTTGGGCAGATCAGAGGGGTCCGGAATACTATCGCCATCGGAATAGCTCCCAATCCAGCCATCTTGCAGTTGATAAAGAGATTCGGTTTCTCCGGTCGAAGATTCGTCCTCATAACTTCCTCCATGGATGACTCCTACGAAGGCACGCTTCATGGCCGGTTTAACCCGGGCGGATCGCGCAAGCTGAGCCGTGTCGACGAGGTCGGTGCGGATGTCCGGCTCAGGGCCCGGTTCACCGATCTACCAAAGGGGACCCGGTACCCGTACTCAATTGAGCCGGCCTCGGGGCCCCAGCCTACGTCGTCGACGTAGAGCTTGCCGCGACGACTCTTAGTCATCCGGCCTATAGCATAGCCCTCGAGTCCTTCAAAGCGGCCCTCCAAGAACCGGAAACCATCCTGCGATAGCCCCACGATGGGTGCCAACTATCATGGTTTTGTCACGGCAGATGTCCTAGAGAGAGGACTTAGTCGTGGAGCCATCGCGACGGGTTAGCTTGAAGGGGTTAAAGCGGACACAAGGACGCAAGAGAGTTTATACTAGTTCGGCCCCTTTGATGAAGGTAAAAGCCTATGTCTAGTTGTGATGGAATTGATGGGGTTTTGATGACTAGGGAGCAAACAAGCTTCGCCTATGTCCCGAGTTGTTGTCTGTTGCCCTTGAACCGCCGCCGGGTCGTCCCCTTATATACACGGGTGACTCCTGTCGGCTTATGGAGTCCCAATACCGGCTCATAGATGTGTCCGGTTTGGTCTCTACTTATTCCTAACATACAATACAGGTTAACTACTAACGCTGGTTTACGGCTATAGGCCTTGAACCGACCATGGGCCTTGAGCCCTCCTCTGTCTTCTTGGGCTTTAACATACTTAACTACTGAAGAAGTTAACCCGGCCCTGATTGGCCGGTTTATGCCTAGTAGTAATATCCCCAACAGCGCTACTGCTGCTATACTCTGGAGGAAGGAGACGCCGTGAGGGAGGGAGCTGGTGGCCATTCGGCTGGGCTGGGCCGGGGAAAGAAAGTCCCAGGTGGGCTATCTGGGATTGAGGCCTTCCTTCCTGTCTTATATTCTGCCTGAAACAATTAGACATCTCCAAGATTGAAAAGGGGAGGAGTTTTGGGAAGGAAAGGCTCAGAGACAGAAATATATATGGAGTCCTGGATTTATACAGGATTTGAATAAATTGACTTGGCAATTTTTAGAGGTAGAAAAATAATCCAAGTTTGAATTAAATTCAAACTTGAGCCATTTTTGAACCCAACCAAAACAACTCCAAAATGAATGAAATTTGACAGAGAGGTATAAGGCATGGAGCAAGATTTACATAAAATAAGTGAACATTTTACTGGGACAGGAAAATGCCACTTGCAATAAATGTGTGACAATTGAAAAGAAGAAGCTAGTCATGGGGTGTTGCACTTGATGATATGTTGGTTTAAGTATGAATTGTCCACTTTAGTTTCACGAATGGCTATATTTGGTTTTTTACAGTGAGTATATGCCTTGTTTATCTGTATTTGGTTGTTAGGTTGGTTGGAGTGAGCATTTTTCAGTTACCAAGCAGATGTCGTGTTTATCTGTATTTGGTTCTTAGTTTGGTTGCAGTGAGTATTTATCCAGTTATCAAGCAGATGCCTTGTTTATCTGTATTTGGTTGATATGTTGCTTTTTTAGCATTTGTCCAGTTATCAATTAGATGCCTTGTTTATCTGTATTTGGTTGTTAGGTTGCTTTTGTTAGCATTTCTCCAGTTATCAAGAAGATGCCCTGTTTATCTTTATCTGCTTGTTAGGTTGGTTGCAGTGAGCATTTGTCCAGTTTTCAAGCATAAGCCATGTTTATCTGTATTTGCTTGTTAGGTTGGTTGCAGTGAGACTCTGTCCAGTTTTCAATGGATATATTTGGTTGTTATACTAGTCATTTATGCCTTGTTTATTTCAGTCATTCACAATGTGTGGTTCATTATGTGCAAGTCAGAACTGTGCCGCTCGACTACATCAATAGCAGTTTGAAGGGCTATATTTGGTTCCAGTTATTCCTGGTGTAGTTAACACATGCTCTTTATTTCCAGTTTTACACATTTATCCAGTGTGATGTTTAAGCATTACCTACGTTCTATTCATTTTTGACAATACCAGTTTGAATTGCAATATTTGATGGCTGTTAAGCCTGCTGTCGGTAACATTCCCTTCCATTTTATATCTGCTTTAACAGCATGCTGAAACCAACACATTCAAGCTATCATTTGGAGATGATGTTTTTTACCTTTCCTATATTTGTTTGATGTTAAGATTGTTGTACTTATCATGCCTTTCCACTACTTATGCAGGAGAACAATGGGAGTGGCCACCATTTTCCGCCGAGGTTAGCTTCATCCCTCAGCTTGTACTCCCCCGTTGTTCCATAATGTAGTGCATATAGATCGAGGCCTAGACACTAGTTAGCTTCTAATATTGACTTGTTGCTTGTAGGTACATATGCTCTTGGCAAGGATCCATGCATCGATCCTTTTTTGCGTATGGGGCAATGAGATATTGATGAGCAAGCATCAAGTGAGGAAATTGATAAGGATTATTAGCAAAAAGATACAAATAGTGGCAAGCAAATTATTTGTTTATGCTCTATCCAACACAACAGTGAGTTGTAGGATGGTAACTACAAACTCTGCAGCCTTCTCTTTGTACCGCCCATAATGAGTTGTTAGACAACAATGTCTGAATATTTTTCGTTCCCAGTGGTTCCCGAAGCAGTTCACTCAAGATTACCTTGCAAAGTACAAGATTGGTGGACACGCAATGAAGGTTAAAGTTTTTTATCTAGACTACAATGAGCATCAAGAAGTCTAAATGAAAAAAGTGAAGGATGGATGGGCAGCCATCACAAGTGGTTGGCCTAGAGTCTTGCATGCCTTACGCATGGAGGAGGGAACAATATGGGCATTCTGCTTCACCTTCTCCAGCAACCAGAATGTCTTTTGCCTCTCTCTTTACAATCTTTAGTACAACTGTGGTTCATATTTCTTTACTTGGTGCTTCATATTTCTTCAGTATATGTACCTGTGCATTGAATTATGGATTCCAGGTTGAACCTATATTTGTAATAAACATGGTTGGATATGAAATAAGTGATTGCCTACTTTCAAATTCACAACATGTGATTTTTAAATTAGGGATTAATAGGATTAATTATGGATTAAATAGAGATTACACTGCACACGGTTTGCGAAAGAGAAACATTTGCGATATACGCGGAGATTAGAAACGTTTCTAGGATCCACTACGTGTGCGATCAATCTCCATTGCACACACACGACTTTCTCTTGAAAACTGTTTGCGTTAGGCCACCTTGCGCAAACATTTGTCACATAAAAAGTCTGTGTTATGGACAGCCTTTGCCACACTGTTTCTTTCTACACACCGTGTGTGATGCTTTCAATAACACAAACGATAAAATTATTAATATCATGTGCAATGGCAATGCTATCACAAACGATTTAACGAGAAAAACTGTGTGTGATGTACCTGTGAACGGAAACGTTTTCCTTGGAGCGACTATGTGGGATGTACATACGAACGGAAACGTTTAGCGGGGACTGACTGCGTGGGGTGTACTTGCGACCAGAAACAATTTCACCGTATAATTGTATTTTGTTAGCTCTACTATATGTATTTCCGTATTTGAGCGCTCACCGGTCGCACACGACCTCATTTTGCCGAATGTGTGTGCCAGGAGGGCATATCCCCAACGGTTTCTGGGTCGTGGGGGAAGGACCCCCCTATCGCTCACACTCACTTAACGACGGTTCCAGATGCCGTCGCGGAAAGGGGTTTTAAACCATTGGTTTAGGACCGACGTGCACCAGTGAGAGCTCAAGAAATGTTATCCTGGGTATCCACCATGCTGGCAATATGCTTAGCAAGCTTATTAGCTTTGTCATGTTTGGCGCTAAAATCCTCCAACTCTTGCTGTTGCACTAGAAAGTTTGCATATCAATGCTCCAGGGACTTCCGCAGTCCGTCCACTTCTGGTCGCAGCACAACTGATCGATGTCTTTCAGCATGTAGTTGAGACTCAAGAAACCGAACTGATTTAGACACTGAGTTTGAATAGCTTGTGCTAGCGGTAGTGGCCGGTAACTCAAACACTAAACCAAGAAATGACTTTGGGGTTGTCTCACTGTCTTCAATATTGTTTTCCTTAGCTGTTTTATCAGCTTTGTTGAGACCAACAAGGATGTCTCACTATCATGAACCTTATCTGCATTACTTCCTTTACCGTTGCTTAATAAGGCACTATTCCCCAATATTCTGTCAGCATTCTAAAAGAAGAAACAAGCAGACACATAACAGGTTTATCATGTACTAGTATATGAAACTCATTTCGGTGAACCAGTTCATTAGTAAGGTGGACAAGATTAAACTACTTTGTCTTCTATTGCCAAGTAGTACATTATAAAAGCATCAAATAAACATATATCTATGTCGTATGGTCACTACATTGTCTTGCCAAATCAAAATAGAGACATGGTTGAAATCATATCAGTTAAGAGAAAGCAGCACTGAAAGAATACAAAGCGTGGGAAACTACACGGCACAACAAGATTTCAGATGGGTACCACGGGTCTACATGTACAACAACACTATTAGCCCTATCGTAATGCTAGTAATGTGCATGATATGAGAAGTCAACTGTATACACAATTGAAATTGAAATCAACATAGCTATTTATAAGAGAAAACCTGTTAAAGAAACAAGAGTAAACATACTTGTTGTGCCATTGGAGTTTCCATTGGATCGTCCAATTTAAAAGTAAGTTTGATGAGTAAATACAGTGATAAAAGAGCAAATTAGTATGCACGATAACAATGAAATTTTAAATGGGAACAGTTATTCTTCAGGTTTAAGCACTTGTTCTACAAGAACAGAAGTACAGTAAGACGCAAGCATATAGTACCTAAAATAAAACGAGCTCATAGACCTTACCACATTCTTGTTTTGGGACTAGTACAAAACAAGGCATTCCCAGTCATCGTCCAGTAAATGTGTCTTAGGAGAAAGTAAGGGAATTTGATGAGTTTCTTTGCCAGTGAAGTATGTTTTCTTCAGGTAATTCTGATACTACCACCAAGCATTCTTGAAGATAGGTGAGGTATTAGCACAGGTTACCTCATCCTGAGTTTCCAAATCGGTCCTTCTCTATAGAGAAGAATGGGAAAATTTGCTGTATTATAACCATCATGGAGGTAGAACCAAATATAGCCATTCATCATGGGATCACAGCCCCCGAGGCGGCGTCCAACCACCCATCCTCGATCGGCACAGTTGGCTCCGAATTAAGGGTCGAAGCTGATGCGGGTGCGGCCTCCAGGACACTATTCGGCGGCAGAGCTAGATCATGCTCGTCGTGTCAGTGCGGCGCGCTCGGCAGTGGCTCGAATCCGTCGAAGATCATGTCCCCGCGGATGTCAGCCGTGTAGTTTAAACTTCCAAATCTGACCTGACGGCCAGGGGCATAGCTTTCGATATGCTCCAGATGGCCAAGTGAATTGGCCCGCAGTGCGAAGCCGCCGAAGACGAAGATCTGTCCGGGGAGGAAGGTCTCTCCCTGGACTGCATCGCTATTGATGATCGTAGGAGCCATCAAGCCTAACAGTGACGACACAGAGGAACTCTCAATGAAAGCACCAATGTCAGTGTCAAAACCGGCGGATCTCGGGTAAGGGGTCCCGAACTGTGCGTCTAGGCCGGATGGTAACAGGAGGCAAGGGACACGAAGTTTTACCCAGGTTCGGGCCCTCTTGATGGAGGTAAAACCCTACGTCCTACTTGATTAATATTGATGATATGGGTAGTACAAGAGTAGATCTACCACGAGATCGGAGAGGCTAAACCCTAGAAGCTAGCCTATGGTATGATTGTTGTTCTGTATGTTGTCCTACGGACTAAAACCCTCCGGTTTATATAGACACCGGAGAGGGTTAGGGTTACACAAAGTCGGTTACAATGGTAGGAGATCTACATATCCGTATCGCCAAGCTTGCCTTCCACGCCAAGGAAAGTCCCTTCCGGACACGGGACGAAGTCTTCAGTCTTGTATCTTCATAGTCCAGGAGTCTGGCTAAAGGTATAGTTCGGCCATCCGGACACCCCCTAATCCAAGACTCCCTCAGACCCAAAAGTCAATTCAGTCGACTGAAGTGTAGCTAAATCGGAGCAGAGTAGCAGCACAAGCGAGGGGGAGAGCAGCAGCAGCAGTAGCGCGAGCGAGCGAGAGCCGGAGTAGCAGTAGTACATCCGGCTGGTATGCACGCTGTCGCCGAAGGGGCTTCGCACTGGGGGAGAGCCGCCATGGAGATGTCAGCAAGGGCGCCGGCTTTGAGGTAGTCGCTCCATGGGGGTACAGGATGGAGCACCGTCGGTGCCGGGAGGTTGAGTTAAGGAGAAGGTGTGATGCGATGAGTGCACAACCTCTTTGGTGGCACCGAGTAGGCCTCGGCTTCGTCCGAGGAGTCGGTGAGGATGTTGCGATTGTGATGGAGCAGGTTAAGGCAGTGTTGTTGGGATGGAGCAGCCGCGATAGACAAGGCGATCTTTAGAGCAGCTCCATGGAGGTGGAGGATGGGGCGGCTAAACCGGCGGGATGACGAGATGGACAACGGATCCTCATCTGCGCCGGCAAAGATTGCCAGCTCCGCCTCCACGAGCTCCGGGTGCTGCCGGCGGAGCTCTTGCACGTAGGCCTCGTGGACGGCCTCGGCCTCGAGGCGCTCCCACGCCTCGCGGTCCTCCCGTGCCATAGCCGAGCTCACCACCACTGGCTCCGGCAGAATGAGGTCGACTGGATGTGTGCCGAAGGGGAAATTGAGCCTAGCCACCGCGCCGTGGTAGCGGACCTGCTAGTGGTCGTACTCCATGGCCGCGAGCTCGGCCGTGTGGAAGCTACCGAGCCACCAGCGGGTGTGGGCCTCCCAATCTGTAAGCTCGGCGACCCATGTCCCCTACCACCGCTGCCGAACCCCGTGGTAGGACCTCGTTGGCTGCCGGGTCCAAGGGAGGACGGGGAAGTCCTCCAGCCGGCGTAGGGGCGCGGCCGCGGGCAGATCAGGGGACCGGCGATGGCGGATCAACCCCGCGGAGGACGACTGGGACACCTCGGTGGCCACCTCGCCAGCGTCGGGCGGAAAGTCCATGATACACCTCTTTTTGGCCATTGGCTCCTCGAGCTCCCCGGCACACAGGCAGAGGTTGAGGATGAAGGCGCCGGTGATGGTGGCGACCTATCAATGCTTTCAGGGGTGGTGTGTGTCTGTGTGAGCGGAGGTTTTGGGGAGTGTGTGGAGGGGGGGAGATTGTGCTTGAGGAAAGACTACGAAAACTGAAAATTTGACTAGGCGGGAGTAACAAGGAGGGGCTACTGAAAATTTGGATCAAGGGTGAGCAGATATTTTTGAGATTGTGAGGGATACAGAGGCAGGAGGAAAATGTCGGGGCTACTGAAAATTTGAATCAAGGGACTGAAGTAGAGCGGGAGTATCAGACATCACACACAGTCCGCACATACTAATCGTGTGATATCAAACATTAAAATCTTCCAGGCGGTAGATATTTTCAAGATTACGAGGCAGTAATAATGTGGATTGTACTCGACGCACCTTCTCGCGTAAGCGATAGGCGTACTATACACCAACGGTGCTCTAGGATATTTTGTACAACATCTCACATGGTTGGTGATAATAAACTGTGTGGGATCTACTTGATTTTCCATCTTGATTTGAATTACATAATGGGGTCACAGCGGCAATGAATGGTGTTTGAATTGCTAGACCTTTTATCTGCTTATGTCCATGGGTTTATGCTTATGTCCCATGCAAGAATTTGGGATGAATTTCGAACACCACAGAACCTTTGGGGACGAAACGATATCAGTTGCCCCTTATTGCTTTCAAAAAATTTCTAGTGTCAACATAGAACAACAGGAGTTGTGTGTTAAGTTTTGGTATTTTTCGGGGCTCGTATGGACATACTATACATTAACTGGGGTTTCTAGGCATTTTATGTGCATAATTCAAATTTGAAATACATGCACATGCTCTAGTGCATATAAATTGGTTGAAAAAACAAATATGTGTCCTTGGGTGAATGCTCAGGTCCCATCGAAGAAATGGGAATGAATTTCAAACACAAGGGCACTGTTTATTGTCGACAAAACGTTGAGATACCTGGTTTTCAAATTCTAGTAAATCCAAAACTCATCTGAAATTCATGAAACTTGGCATGGTATCATGGAGCGGCATCAACATGCCGTGGTAAAAATTTGTCCCATTTGGGGCAGGTTTGAGTATAAGCTTCTCACAAACCAGAGCTTCTCACAACAAGCCTGGTGGTTTCGGTAGGGAACGTGCCACCTTTGGGGATGAAACGATATCTGTTGCCTCTTATTTCTTTCAAAAATTTTCTAGTGTCAACATAGAACAACAGGAGTGCTGTGTTAAGTTTTCGAATTTTTCGGGGCTCATTTGGACATTTTTATACATTAACTGGGTTTAATAGGCATTTTATGTGCATAATTCAAATTTGAAATACATGCACATGCTCTAGTGCATGTAAATTGGTTGAAAAATTAAATATGTGTCCTTGGGTGCATGCTTAATTAGGTCCCATGCAAGAAATGGGAATGAATTTCAAACACCACAACACTGTTGATTGCCGACAAAACGTTGAGATACCTGGTTTTTAAGTTCTAGTAATCCAAAACTCGTCTGATGCGCAGGTTCAGCGGGAAGCATTCGAGTTGTTCAATGCGGGATTTGTGCATCTCTTCAACACAAACGGTTCAATTAAGCAGTAAAGCGGTAGAAAGTAAACCAAAAAATATACGTGATGCCACACGCCTCGTGTGCCGTGCAAGCAGGCGTGAGTTGACGGGACACATGCAAGCAGTCCGCCGCGCAGGCATACCGGGAGGCGTGCGTGTAGGTGTGCATATTGGAGGGGAGGCCTGCGAGTAGCTGTGTGAAATGATGGTAGGAATGGCAGAAGTCCGCTGTGCGGGCTCACCGGGAGGTGAGACAGCTTTTGGCTACAGCCTGCCTCGCTCCCACTGGTCCGTATTAATTGTGTGCCCGAGTCACCGGCCATAATAGGTGGCCGCACCCCCGGTCCACAGTGGTCACCTCCGTCTGGACTCTGGAGTGTATGACGATGCCATCGAAGTGTAGCATCGGAGGGAGTGGTGACGCCGGGGCTGGTGAAGCACCCGTGCAATGCATGAAGCTAGCCACAGAGGTTTCCGTTGCCGCCGCCGAGGTCTCGCGCGGGCAGCAACACCACCTTGACTTCGTCGGCGCGATTGTTGTAACGCCCCAAGGCCGGAGCTTCAGATCCCTTCCAGGGTTTCTGGGTTTTCGTTGTGTGATTTGTTTCTGCTTGTTGCAGTCATCTTTGCATCATGTGCATTGCATCATGCCATCTCATGAATCTTTTGCATCTCATCAAAATAAATTGTGTGGATCTTCGATCCATTTAAATCGAGGGAAGAGTGACCACCTGGTGGCCGCCTGGCTGACATTCTATCAATTCGATAAACTAAAGCAGCTTGAGTTCTACCATTACTACATCGATAGGTTACCACTGTAACACCCCAGATGTAACTTACCATATTTGTACTTCGACTCTTGCCATTTTCGGCTATAAGTTATGATATATCCTCATGGTTGGGTTTTGTATTCGTTTTGCCTTTTGTCCATGTCATGCATTTCATATCATGTCATCATGTGCATCGCATTTGCATATGTGTTCGTCTCATGCATCCGAGCATTTTCCCCGTTGTCCGTTTTGCAAGCTGACATTCCTACTTCCTCCGGCGCCCCTTTTTGCCTCTTTTCATGAGCGGGTGCTAAACGTTCTCTGAATGGACCGAGATTTTCCAAGCGGCCTTGGTACACCACCGGTAGACCGCCTGTCAAGTTTCGTGTAGTTTGGAGTCCGTTTGCTACTCCAACGGTTAACCGGGGAATCGTAAAGGCCTCGTGTGTGTTGCATCCCAACACCCCTCCAAAGTGGCCCATAACCCATCCAAAGCCCCTCCATCCTTTTGGTCGTTCGATCACAATCGAGTGGCCAAAAACCGCACCTCATTTGGACTCTCCTAGCTCCCTCTACCTAAATATTTACACCTTCCCCTGAAATCAAGCAGTCCAAACCCTAATTTTTTGCCCCGATGTCACCAGACACGTCCTGCCGCCGCCGGACGAATCCCGCCGCCACTCTGCACCAATCCCCACGTGCCACGTGTCCCACGCCGCCCACCTCCGCCGTCGGCCCGTCAGGCCCGTGCCGCCCCCGCGTCGTCCTTCCGCCTCCCTGCGCGCTCGCGCCGCCCGCGCGCCAGCGCCACCTCGCCACCGATCTTCCTCCGGCCGGCCGCCGCCGCCCTCCCAGCGCCGCAGTGCACCGTTGCCCGCACTCCGGCGACCTCGCCCACGCACGCAGCTCGCCGTCCCCGCCATCCCCGACCCGGATCCGGGAAGTCCCTCCTCTACTCCGGCGACCTCCAACTCCAGCGATCCTCGATCTGCGTGCTACAGTGAAACACTAGATCTAGAGGTTGAAATTTTTCCCAAGTCTTTTCCGTGCAACATTTTCATGCCCTGTTCAACATGCCATAACTCTATCACCGTAGCTCCGTTTTGTATGCATGATATATAAAAATGTTCATCAGGATGTGTTGTTTATTTTGTTCCATTGTGCCATGCTTGTTTGAGTCCATCATGATACCCAAATTGTTTATGCAAGAGTGCTATAAAATTTTAGTTCCTGTTACTTAGCAAATTATGAGCATTTATCATTTTTGCTACAATTGATGTGTGCTGCGTATGAGCATGAGCTCTACATGTGTTTTGGGCTATGCCATGCCATCTTTACAGCTATTTATACCACATATTTTTGTGATCAATGTGGTGACTAGCACAAGCATGCAAAGTAGCTCTCGTGATATTGCTGATTTCAGAGACTTATAATTTCACCAAGTCTTTGCTCTGCTGTTATTTTTATGACATGTATTCGTGTTGCTTCAGAAAGATCCATGCTTCTTTTGAGTATGTTCAGTAAGTATAATTTTGACATATGGTTGTGCTCAATCCATCCATGCCCTTGTTTGCATTTATGGAGTGCCCTAGCATGACACAATCTTGCTCTACTTTTTCTATAAAATGTTCCTAGAGATTGTTTATGTGTTAATCAATTTTGCCAAGGTTGTTGTAGTTGATCCATGCATGCTATGAGCTTGTTCTTGCTTTGGTTAGCTTCATGATCATGTCTTCTTGCTGGAAGTATGCTTAATTTATCATGCAATGCCTTGTGGTGAGTGAATCGAGCTCTGCTAAGTCTGAAACTGTTAACGAAACTTGCTATGTTTACATGGGTGCCATCGTATCTTTTGATCCTTTTTATCTTATGGTCAGTAAGGAACTTTTGTTATATGCTTTGAGTAGAATCATGCCATTCCTTTTATTTCTATGATCTGATCCTGTAGCATGTTGTTATCTTGCTCTAAACTTTGCTTCCTGATGTTATTCCTGGAATGTTATTTTCACTAAGTCTGTGATGCTGTTATCTTTTGCACTTTTTGCATGCTTGTTTGAACCTGGTCTTGTGTGATTTAGACGTAGCTCAGTGTTCATCTTTTGTCAAGCATCTCGAGTAGATCATTGCCATGTGCTTTGTTGCTATGTTGCAGTGCAGTAGCTTAGTTCCATGTTGCATTCTAGATGTCATCATGTTGTGAATCGCAGAATTGTGCCATTCTTGTTTTGCTTGCCATTTGCAAACCGTGCATCCGATTCTGGGGATTCTTTATATCGATTTCGACTGAAATCAACTCATGTTTCCATCACCACACTTGGTTTGCCAAGTTTATGCCTGGTTCAATCTTTTCCTTCCAAAGCACGCATATGCATTGCATATCACACCCCACATATCATGCCATGTTTTGCATCATGTTGCTTGCGCATTGCACCATGGTTGATTGTTGTTTCCTTTTCTTGTGTTCTTGCTTTGGGTAGAGCTGGGAGACGAGTTTGTGATTGAGGAACCCGTTGAGTACGCTTACGAGGATCAAGCTTACGTCAACTCGGATAACTTTGCAGGCAAGATGACCATACCCTTGAAATCACTTCTATCTTTGCTTGCTAGTTGCTCGCTCTATTGCTATGCCACGATACCTACCATTTGATATATCATGCCTCCCATATTGCCATGTCAAGCTTCTAACCCACCTTGTCCTAGCAAACCGTTGTTTGGCTATGTTACCGCTTTGCTCAGCCCCTACTATAGCGTTGCTAGTTGCAGGTGAAGATGGAGTTTGTTCCTTGTTGGAACATGTTTATTGTTGGCATATCATTATTATATCTTGTTTACTTTAATGCATCTATATACTTGGTAAAGGGAGGAAGGCTCGGCCTTATGCCTGGTGTTTTGTTCCACTCTTCCCGCCCTAGTTTTCGTCATACCGGTGTTATGTTCCTTGATTTTGCGTTCCTTACGTAGTTTGGTTATAATGGGAACCCCTTGATAGTTCGCCTTGAAGGAAACTCCTCCAGCAAGGCCCAACCTTAGTTTTACCATTTTCCACCTAAGCCTTTTTCCCTTGGGTTCCGTGTACTCAAGGGTCATCTTTATTTTAAACCCCCGGCCAGTGCTCCTCTGAGTGTTGGTCCAAACGAGAGTACCGTGCGGGGCCGTCCCTTGGAAACTTGGGTTACGTTGGCTCCCGTATGCTTAGCTTATCCGGTGTGCCCTGAGAACAAGATATGTGCAGCTCCTATCGGGATTTGTCGGCACAACGGGTGGTCTTGCTGGTCTTGTTTTACCATTGTCGAGATGTCTTGTAACTGGGATTCCGAGTCTGATCGGGTCGTCCGGGGAGAAGGAATATCCTTCGTTGGCCGTGAAGGCTTGTGATGGGCTAAGTTGGGACACCCCTGCAGGGTTTTGAACTTTCAAAAGCCGTGCCCGCGGTTTGGGCAGATGGGAATTTTTTAATATCCAGTTGAAGAAAACCTGACACTTAACTTAATTTAAAATGAAACAACCGTGTGTGTAGTCGTGATGGGCTCTTTTCGGCGGAGTCCGGGAAGAGAACACGGTCTTGTGTTATGCTTGAACGTAAACAGTTTCAGGATCACTTCTTGATCTTTATTGTTTCTCGACCGTGCTTTGCTTCTCTTCTCGCTCTCATTTGCGCAAGTTAGCCACCGTATATGCTAGTGCTTGCTGCAGATCCACCTCACTACCTTTTCCTACCCATAAGCTTAAATAGTCTTGATTGCGAGGGTGTGAGATTGCTGAGCCCCCGTGACTCACAGATTACTTCCAAAACCAGATGCAGGTGCCGACGATGCCAGTGCAGGGGACGCGACCGAACTCAAGTGGGAGTTCGACGTGGATTCAGGACGTTAACTATGTGTCTTTTCTGGACGATCAGTAGTGGAGCCCAGTTGGGGTGATCAGGGATCTATGCATTTGGGGTTGTCTTTATTTTGGTTCCATAGTCGGACCTTGATTGTATTCTTGATGATGTAATGCTATATTTATGTATTTTGTGATGTGGCGATTGTAAGCCAACTCTTTATCTCTTTATTATTCAGTACATGGGATGTGTAAAGATTACCCCTCCTGCGACATGCCTACTATGCGGTCGTGCTCCGACACGTGGGAGATATAGCCGCATCGTGGGTGTTACAAGTTTGTAATCAGAGCCTTCCCCGACTTAGGATCCCCCTGCTTGATCGAATCACTGGCGTTGGTGAGTCTAGAAAAATATTTTGAGTCTTATAGCATTATATATATCAGAGAGTACGATTCTTTTTACTCCTCAGTTCCTTCGTCGCTCTAGCGAGGCTTCCTTACAAAGAGTTTTGACTCTCCTCTTCTCAAATTTCACAGGAAAAAAATTAGGATCACGCGGGTATCTTGGAATCGTTCCTATGGTTTTGTGATGAGAACATTGTTCTTGGTGCCTCCTAACATTTAGGGGTTGTGGCAGTGTCCCGGGGAGTTGAGCTCCGAGGTGTTGTCGTAACAATTTTATCATTGCAGTTCTGGAATACCTAAGTTCGCCGACATAAAAAATCTCCTTTATGTAGTTGTTGGTGAGATAACCTCGACGCCACCCAGTACTAGGGCGGGAGTTCGGGAGTATTGCCATAACTCGTATAAGGGATGCTTTTCGAAGGTTGAGGTAAATGATTTCCGAGGGTTTCTTGGTTATGTGTTGAAGGATGGATACAACTAGATGTAGGAGTTGCTAGTTTTGGGTGAGATATTATGCTTCCCCTGTATCCCCAGCACGTGATTGCATAACTGGAAATTTTGGGAGTTACATAGGTCGGAATTCTTGTAGCTCTAGTATTTCTTCCCGTAGATATTTGGTTTGTGATTGGGTAATCCTTACCAATTATTTGCTCATATCCATACCTTGTTGCATTATTCATCTATCTCTATCTAAGTGGCTTCTCAATTTATGGAAGTGTGATGATTTACTTTGGATTTCATTCCTTCATTCTTGTTCGGATGTTAAGGCTATATGTTGCAATTTTTATCCATTGATTCAGCTTGAATATATGTCTTTCAAGATGCTAACGGATTTCAACCTCTTCAGGATGGCTCCTCCAACGCGTCAAAATCCGGAACCTCCACCACCACCTCCACCTCCAGAGGCATGGCAAGCTCTCATGGCCGCCACCAACGCCAACACGCAGATGCTTTTGCAACTCTTGCAAGAGTGCAACCAAGGAAATCAAGGCCAAGGAAACAATCAAGCTCAGTTTGCTACCCTCAACCAGTTCCTCGCAAACCAGCCGAAGTCCTTCAGTAACCGTGTCGAGGCCATAGATGCTGACGATTGGCTCGTGGATATCTGCAAACATTTTGAGTGTAGCAATGTCAAGCCTGAGGACTTTCTCAAGTTTGCTTCGTTCCAACTCAAAGACCAAGCTGCTGAGTGGTATCAACAATACAAAGATTCTAGAGGAGGTCGTGCGATTACTTGGGATGATTTCCGCGGGACTTCAAAGCTCACTGCATTCCTCAAAGTGTTGCTGAGAGTAAGCGCAAGGAGTTCCGCAATCTGAAGAAAGGTAGTATGTCTGTTTACCAATACAACATCCTGTTCCAGAGGCTCGCTCGCTTCGCCAAACAAGACGTCCCTGATGAGAAGAGCACGATTTATCAATTCAGAGGTGGCCTTAGAGAAGATCTGCAACTAGCTCTCGTGCTTTTTGAGCCGACCAAGTATGATGATTTCTACAACATGGCACTAAAGCAAGAAGCTGCTCAGATCAAGTGCGATGCTTCCAAGAAGAGAGTCAGGGATGCAACTCCTTCTACTTCTTCAACTCAAGTGGCAGCTAAGCAGCAAAAGTTTTGGTTGCCTCCTCCTCCTCTGTTCCATCAGCCTTACCACCAGAAGATTAAAGGTGGCAATGGATCTTACCATCCACCCAACCCAGGCTATCAGAACAAAGCTCCCCCTCATGCCCCAAGGTTAAGTGCTCCTTATCACCGTCCGCTCTCAGAGGTTACGTGCAACAAGTGTTAGTAGAAAGGGCACTATGCGAACAAATGCTTCAACGAAAGGCGCCTTCCGCCTCCTCCTCCTGTGAGATCTGCTAGCAATGCAGTGGTCAAGTATAATCCCAAGTTTGCAAAGGTCAACATGATGAACGCAGCTCAGGCATAGGACTCTTCAGAAGTGATCATGGGTAAATTTCCAGTTAACTCTACTCCTGCAAAAGTCCTTTTTTATACTGGTGCATCGCATTATTTCATGTCAAGATCGTTTGTTTCAAAGCATGACTTCGTTTCGGAAATGTTGGGTAAACCCATGGGAGGGGTTTCTCCGGCCAGGTCTATGAGGGCTACCACGATGATCCCGAATGTTTCTATCGAGGTGGGTGACTATAGATTTTTGTATTCTCCAATGGTCCTTGGTGACTCAGATATTGATCTAATTCTCGGCATGGACTGGCTTTCTAAGCACAAGGCTTAGCTTGATTGTGCTGCCAGGCAGATTCAATTGACACACTCGTCGGAGGATGTGATCATCTATGCAGCTTGTGATGATACCATTCGACTGTTTTCTCTCAATGAGAAGGGCGAGTTGAATGCCATCTCTCAGATTCCAGTCGTTTGTGAATATCAAGACGTCTTTCCATAAGAGCTTCCAGGAATGCCTCCTCACCGGCCAGTTGAATTCGTCATCGATCTTGAGCCTGGCACGGAACCTGTTTGCAAATGTCCTTACAAGCTTGGACCAGAAGAGTTGAAGGAGCTGAAGAAACAACTCGATGAACAAGAGCATATGGGTCTGATCCGACCGTGTTCTTCTCCATCGGGTTGTGGTGTTCTTTTTGTCAAGAAGAACGATGGCACAGACTGACTTTGTGTCGACTACCGCCCATTGAAGAAGAAGACCATAAAGAACAAGTACCCACTTTGCAACATCAACGAGCTTTTCGAACAACTCAAAGGTGCTCAAGTATTCTCCAAGGTTGACCTCCGTATGGGTTATCATTAGATTTGCATTCGTGAACAAGATATCCCCAAGACAGCATTCAAAACAAGCTATGGTTCCTATGAATACAGTGTCATGTCTTTCGGTCTTGTCAATGCTCCTCCAATGTTCCCTCGCATGATGAACTTCATCTTCAACCCTTACACAAATGATTTCGTCTTGGTGTATCTCGATGATATTTTGGTCTTTTCCAAGAACAAAGAGGATCATGCCAAGCATTTGAGATTGGTGCTGGACAAACTCAGAGAGAATCAATTCTATGCAAAGTTTTCAAAGTGAGAGTTTTGGCTCGATGAGGTTCTCTACCTTGGACATATCATCTCCGCCAATGGCATAGCTGTTAATCCTAAGAAGGTGTCTGCAATCGTGAATTGGGAACCGCCTTAGAATGTGAAGCAGCTCCGCAGTTTCCTTGGGCTTGCAAGCTATTGTAGAAGATTCGTTGAGAATTTCTCTAAGATCACGAAGCCTCTTTCCAACCTCCTCCAGAAGCATGTTAAGTATGTCTGGACGCCTGAATGTGATATCGCTTTCAACACCCTCAAAGAGAAGTCACTCACAGCTCTAGTTCTGACTCCTCCTGATGAATCCAAACCATTTGAAGTTTTCTGTGATGCTTCCCTGCAAGGTATCGGTGCTGTGTTAATGCAAGAGAAGAAAGTTGTGGCCTATACCTCTCGCCAATTGAAGCCCAATGAAAAGAACTACCCCACTCATGACCTCTAGTTGGCGGCAATTGTCCATGCTCTGTTAACATGGAGACATCTCTTGCTGGGAAGGAAAGTGGACATCTTCACGGATCATAAGAGCCTCAAGTACATCTTCACTCAACCCAACCTCAACCTCAGGCAGACTCATTGGGTCGAGATGATTCAAGAGTATAATCCGAGTATTGAATATACTCAAGGCAAGGCGAACGTCATTGCAGACGCTTTGAGCAGAAAAGCTTACTACAACAGTTTGATTCTCAGTCGTGAATGAATGTGATGTCTGCAGAAGAATGAAAGCATAACACCAATGACCAGCTGGTCTCCTCCAACCTCTTGCCATTCCAGAATGGAAGTTTGATCATATTGAGATGGACTTCGTGACTGGATTTCCCAAGTCCAAACGTAGAAATGATGCTATCTTTGTTTTCATCGACAAGCTTACTAAAGTGGCTCATTTTATTCCTATCAAAGAATCTATCACAGCAGATCAGTTGGCAGAGCTATATACCTCCAGGATTGTCTCCTTGCACGCCATTCCGCAGTTGATATCTTGAGATCATGGAAGCATCTTTACTTCTAAGTTCTGGGACTCCTTCTAGAGGGCCATGGGCATGAACATTCGCTTCAGCACAACCTTCCATCCTCAAATTAGTGGACAAGTCGAGCGAGTAAATGAAATTCTTGAAGATATGCTCAGGTCTTGTGTCATTTCTTTCGGTATGAAGTGGGAAGATTGTCTTCCATATGCCAAGTTCTCCTACAACAACAACTTTCAAGCGAGTTCGGGAAAGGCCCCATTCGAGATTCTCTATGGCAGAAAGTGCCGTACTCCTCTTAATTGGTCAGAGACTGGTGAACACCAACTTCTTGGCAATGACTTAATCACAGAAGCTGAAGAAATGTGCAAAGCCACCCGTGAAAATATCAAAGCCACGCAATCGCGCCAGAAGAGTTACTATGATAGCAAGCATCATGACTTGGCTTTCGAGATCTGAGACCATGTCTACCTCCGCGTCTCTCCAATGAAAGGCACTCTTCGCTTCGGTATCAAAGGTAAGCTTTCCCCTAGATACGTGGGTCCTTTCAAGATCATTGGCAAAAGAGGCGACCTCGCCTATCAACATCAGCTTCCATCCAACTTTGCAAATGTGCATGACGTGTTTCACGTGTCACAGCTTCGCAAGTGTTTCAAGACTCCTCACTACACCATCAACTTCGAAGAGATTGACCTCCAAGAATACGTGTCTTATCATGAGCACCCCGTTGCTATCCTCGAAGAAACCGAGTGCAAGACTCGCAACAAGTCTATCAAATTCCTGAAAGTGAAGTGGTCACACCATTCCGACCGAGAAGCCACCTGGGAACACGAGGACCACCTCCGTTCCGAATACCCGGAGTTCTTTCAGTCCTAGATCTTGGGACGAGATCCTTTCATAGTGGTGGAGTGTTGTAACACCCCGGATGTAACTTACCATATTTGTACTCCGACTCTTGCCATTTTTGGCTCTAAGTTATGATATTCCCTCGTGGTTGGGTTTTGTCTTTGTTTTGCATTTTGTCCATGTCATGCTTTTCATATCATGTCATCATGTGCATCGCATTTGCATACGTGTTCGTCTCATGCATCCGAGCATTTTTCCCGTTGTCCGTTTTGCAATCCGGCACTCCTACGTCCTCCGGCGCCCTCTCTTGTCTCTTTTCATGAGCAGGTGCTAAAAATTCTTGGAATGGACCGAGATTTGCCAAGTGGCCTTGGTACACCACCGGTAGACTGCCTGTCAAGTTTCGTGCCATTTGGCGTCCGTTTGCTACTCCAACGGTTAACCGGGGAACCGTAAAGGCCTCATGTGTGTTGCAGCCCAACACCCCTCCAAAATGGCCCATAACCCATCCAAACCCACTCCATCCTCTTGGCCATTCGATCATGATCGCGTGGCCGAAAACTGCACCTCATTTGGACTCTCCTAGCTCCCTCTACCTATATATTTGCACCTCCCCCTGAAATCTCATAGTCCAAACCCTAATTTTTCGCCCCACCGTCACCGGAGACGTCTGGCCGCCGCCGGACAAATCTCGCCGCCGCTCCGCACCAATCCCCACACGCCACGTGTCCCGCGCCGCCCCTGCGTTGCCCTTCCGCCTTCCTGCGTGCTCGCGCCGCCCGAGC